>NC_046657.1:56363686-56372943 GCF_010883055.1 Belonocnema kinseyi
GTGGAATTTTCCGACTGCGACGATTTATTGTAAAAAAATCAATATCTCGTCAGTGGATAGAAATTTTAGGCTGAACTCCAGCTTAAGAGAAGCTTCTTGATTTACCGGTTTCATCTTAAAATTTTAACGGCCAATAAAAATTATTAATGGACTGAATCAAAAGCGTTAATAAGTCTTGATACTCGAAAAATCGTATATATAATAATAATATAATAATATGTTTTCATGATTTTAGGAAGAAAAAATTGTTTAAAAAAATGAAAATGGTTTTTAAATGAGCAAATATGTTAAGCAACAAGTTCTACCCTCAGTATTCATCAAATATTTTAATTGATCTCGATAGATAAAAACTTTTCATAATTTGAAAGAAGAACGAAATTTGTCAGACAAATGATGATTGTTGGAACAATGGAAAATGATTTTGGGAACAGAAAATTTTTTAAGAAATGACCAAATATGTTAAAAAGAAGTTCTACTCTTTGGTATATGTCATGATTTTTCATAATCAATCACGTCAATCACAAAAAGTCGATGAAATTAATTTTATTGAGGTTTTATCATTTTTTAAATTAGAAGTTTCAACAATATAAACTATAATAGCTGCAGTGAACGGGCGTTTTTCAATCTTCTTTTGAGCTAGAGTTCAACTTAAAATATGTATCCACAGCCGAGATATTTATTTTTTACATTTTTAACTCTACTAATTAAAATAATCAGTAAATTAAAGTATAACAAACTGCCCTTCGTTAAATACTTGTTACAGAATATTTATGTATATTTTCAAATCTTGGGTAAAATTGGTTAAACTAACGGAGGAATTAAAAAGTCGACGTAGTGAAAGTTGAGGATAATTTCTCCAGTTTTGTCACACATTTTCTGTCATTGAGAAGACCAACAATTTTGTAAGAAAATCAAATTGATATCCCTTCACAAGTGTAACGTTGAAAAATGCTTCTGTCTTTAGCTCAATTTTCTGCGATTTTTTCTTGCCGAGTAACAAGGCTTTGAAGATTTTTTACCGCCTGATCAAAGACATTCAAATTTTTCTATCTTTTGTGTTGAATCTTTATTTGTTTGAAATACAAGTGCTTGTGTGGAAATAAATGTACTGTAGGTCAGCATTGATGAAGTATTTTGCTTAATAATTCATATTTTGTGGTTCAATTTCACTTATTTTCCTTCGAAAAATTAAAATATTTACACAGAAGCGAAGGAGCTTACTTTTCTATGTGGGGACCAAGCCATAGAATTATACACAACAGCGCAGAAGTGTATAAATAAAAGCAGACAGTATCCTCGGCGATTAATCCTGTCGTCTGCTTCAGTCATCTTTAGTTAGTGGTGAAAATTTCGCAGGACAATCGCTTCCGTTCGTTTTCAGTCAATCAGTGTTTAGGTCAAGTGTTGCGTAACCAGGTGTAACCAGGCATTACGAAAATGTCAAAGGAAATCAACAGAAAGCGTTTATCTTTCGAATTGACATATAAGTCTTTAAACAAAGTAAAATCCGGTGCCTCAAAGCAGTCTATTTTGCAAAAATTATTTTTTTACCGGGAAATTTACAAATTTTCATAAGAAAAATCTATCCACGTTCGATTTTAACAGGTTTTAAAATAAAGATTTGAATTGTTATCTTTTTAAATTATGATCCATTCAATTTAGGCTGATATTGTTAATTTAAAGCATTTCAAAATGCAGACAGTTGCAGCAAGATGCCGATAGTTCGATATTACCAAAAGCGCACTCTTGAAGCGGAGTTTTCGAATTGTTTAATTTAAATCAAAAAATGAAGCAAGAATTTGGTAATTAAATAAGTCTCGAAAATTATTAAATCCACAAAATAAATGGATAATTAAATGAGCCTCTAAAAATGATTAATTCCACAAAACAGCCAATTTAACATCGTCGATCTGAATATATTTCCCGACATTTCAATAAAAAAAGGCCATCTATTTTTCGAGTTATGTCAACATTTTCCCAATATAGAAATAATAATGTTCTCCTATTTAAATCTAACAGCTATGAATTAATTGGCGTTTTTGGAAAATAAAACCTTCAAAAATACCGAGTAACACATTTACAATAAGATACCGAATTTTCGGAACAAGTAAATATATTGGTAAGAAAATCCAAATTCACTTTTCATTCTTTAACATTTTTTGCCTGAAAATGTTTAAAAATTGACGATTTTATCTAAAATTACCGCAATTTCTTGTACGTTGCTTGAGTTTATTAACGAAATATCCTAGAATTACCGGTTTTCAAATGTTTGGAGGGTATCACCCCCCCCCCCCTCCTCCCACTACGACACTGTATAACGCACATAAAATGAGAATGTAAAATATATCTGAGACTGGATGAGAAATGTAGAAAAATTACTTAAATACATTTTATGTCGTATATTGATAGATCCAATCACAACAACTTTCATACCTTAAATAAATTTGTAAAAATTCATTAAATACATTTCAGGTATTAATAATATTGATTATTAAATTATGAATATTATTCATTTTACTCAGTTTTTGCATATCTTATGTTATGCATAGATTTCGAAAATTAAAGCTGTTATTTAAAATCATAGAAAAAATAACTTAAATCGAAATAATTATCGGCGATCGGTAAAATTAGAAATCTACTATTTCAGTTCTTTTAATTTTACGTTTAAAAAAGCGATCGTCCCATACTTACAAAATGGCAGCTAATCGTAATTCCTACCAATGGAGCTTACGACTTTTTATTGGAAGGGGATTGAGCTCTGAGGTTATTGTTTATTATTAATTTTCATTGAAGAAATTAATTGATACCTTATTAATGAATATAAAATTTAACTTTAATGTTCGTACACGAACGAAAAACAGATAAAGGGTATTTAATGTCGACCTGATGATACATTCAGTCAGATTGAGCTTATGTTCAGTCTTTTTAATTCAAAATTAAGATAGGGGTAAGTAATCGGAAAGCGAATAATCTATATTCTTCATTCAAAATTATATCTATTTTAAGTTACTTAAACTCAAATTTGATCTTACATTGATAATCTTTTTGTCAAATTTTTCAGAGTCAATATAACCTGAAACTTAAAATCATTTTCCCCTCGTTTGGAGAGAAAAAAGTCACTATCCAATTTTATTTAAGGGATAACTAATTTTGATTCTTCGGAAATGTTCCAAAATTGTAATATTTTATAATTGTCATATTCAAAATATTTAGCTGTCAAATATAGTCATGAAATTCCGATGCGTGATACATGTGCGCTCGGACGATTTTAACAGATGAATATGTTTCTGTTCAATACAAAAATATTTTTGCGCCTTACATCTCAAGAAGATAGTAGATGTTTGGCATGAATATCTGTATGTTAGACGCTACAATCTTACCCGTTGAACATCTAAATTTAAACACCCATTTTTCTTCGTGTAAGAGCCTACATCAATCACTCGGTTAGTAAGGCGGATTGCCGCTAAGTTAAAAAAAATTGCAAAAAATGCTAGTTGGTTGCAGAAGATGCCTGCGTTTGTGGGCACATTAGGATTGTCATCATTTCATTGACGATTTAAAAAAATATCACAGAAAAAATTAAAGTTAAATTTTGTTGCATGTAAAATTTCCCGCTGTTAAAGATTAAATTCTATTTGGCGAGGGTTTATGCTACAATGGAATAAAAGCTGTCGTCTGCTACGGTGTCCTTAGCAGCAATTTGAAAACTACAGAGTATGAGGTAATTCGAGCTATAAATTGGGGAACGAGGTTTAAAACAACACAGAAAAAACAAAAGTTAAAATTTGTTGTTGATAAGACTTGCAACAGTTAAAAATTAAACATATGATATTTCGGCGAAAGTTTCACGGAGGTTAGGAGAAAAATTCTGATCTCGTCTTCTTCGTCACACTGAAATGCGCAAATTGCGGTAAAACATGTAGAATGAGCAACAGAAAACACGAAACAAATTCTGTTCTTACTGGTATCTCTCCTAGGAAATAATTTACACTATTGTAGACGAATTAGAACTTATTAATAGCATTCAGCAAAAAGCGCAATAAGCAACCGACAGATGGGAATCCCCGTTTCTCTCCAATTTGATTAAGTTAAACGACGATAGTTAGCGCTGGCGTCATAATTTTCGCTAAATCTCGAATAAAAATTGAGCGATTATAAGGCGAAAAATCATCCAGGCAAGGTTAAAAATCGGAAATTATTTTCGATTCATGTAGAGTTTATCTGGCAAGATTAGTTTTCGTGGCGGTGAATCTTTCACCTGGAATTGATGTAAACATTATCTTTCGTTTCTTCTGTGATTGCAGAATTCTGTAACGTGTTGATTAATGTAATCTTGCCTTGTTATTGATCTAGGTCTAATATTTTCTTGAACGAAACTTTTTGATAAGGGTTTTCTAACATAATCGATTTCCGATAAAAGATTCGCTGCAACAAAAATTAACTTTACAGGATAAACTTGAACCAAATATCCGTTAAACTTTCTCTTGTTCTTCCACGACAACACATGTGTTTTGAAAAACGCGAAGTTGTCTGAATGAAACTTTATCCCTCTAAAAAATTTCCTGCAACAAATTTTATCTTCTAATTGGCAACCATTGGAGCGCAAAAAATGTTATGTGTTGATGTTTCAGGATCGCCAGAAGTATAAACCACTTCAAATAAATATAATGATATTATATTTTAGAAAAACAGGTTACAGTGTGATTCCGACAAGCGGGCGATGAGAACTAACCGAAGTGACCAGAATGGGTGGTTATTTGGCCAAAGGCGGGTGTAAATTGTATTGATTATTTCTGATGTGGCTTACAAGTATTGCATATAGTATTATTATTATTATATTGCTTACAATCAGGGTACATAACAGGTCCTTTTAGGAATTTTTTTTTTAGCTCAAATTCATACAATCGTAATACCTTGGAAAAATTATTCCCCTGCAAAAATGTTGTTGAAACTTAACATTGAACTTTTTTATAAATAATTTAGTAAACAAATTCAAAAATCTTCTCTATTTCTCAAAAGTATGATAGGAAAATTAAATTTATATAACCTTCAACAAAAATCCCTAATAAGTTTCTAAAATCTGATTAACTTTCGAATTCAAGTGTTCAAAAACTTTGAAAAGATAAATAGATATTCGGAATTTTTATTTAAAATTAGAAATTATTTTTTATGGGTTAAAAAGCCACACATACTTTTCGAATTTTTCTTGACAATATCAAAGAATATTTGCATGAAAGAAATCAGTTCGGACGATTTTAACAAATTCTATTAACAGTTTTGCATTAATGACCATTAAAAAAACTGAAAAATAAGCGAGAAGAACTGATTAAAAATGACTTTAGAAACAAAATTCAGCTTACCCGGTCAAATTAACATAAAAATATTTAGCTTTAATCAGTGTGGTCAACAACAAATTTAAAATGCGATAGCTTCTCTAAAAAAATGGTTTCGAACCAAAAACTTAATTTTTATTTTTGTTTATTACTTTGTGTAGCAATTATCTTTTTTCAACTTGGTTCAACTCTAAAGGATGACCATAATTTACATCAGGAATCATAGGCTTAGATTTTTATTTGCTATGTATGAATAAAGGGGATTTGCGATTGGAAAATGAAAAATATATAAATATGAAAAATAAAGTTAATTTAATAATTACTATACACACAAATATCTACTGTTTTGTTTTTAACAACTGCAACGTCAGTTTGAACCACGATAGAATAAAATGTAAACGATCTACATGATAAATTTAAATCAAGTTTTGATTTATATTAAATAAAGTGTTATTTACTCATAACTGTCAAGGAATTTCGTTACTACAGTATCAAAAGTAGGATATGAGCTTGAGTATTTGTGATCAGTAATTAAAATTATTTGTGAAAATCAAAAATTCAAATTTTTCTGTCCACGTGTTTGTATCGAAGAAAGCTGTGTTCTGAAGAAATGCGAAGACTTTTTTTAGGAGTTTGATTGAGGCTGTTTGCAAGGCTTCTTTTATGAAACAGGAATAAATTGCTGTCTGCTCTGTCATTGATCTGTTGCGTACGTTAAATGTGTTATTGCTGTGTGCTTGGGCGTAGTTCCTGTCATCAAAATACGGAGGACTATTGTGTACTTCGACGTCGTTCTTGCTGCAATAATTGAGAAAATTGCTATGGAAAAAATTGGATTGAGTGATTTAAAAATAATTACAAAGGTTTATTATATACAAGTCATTTTTCACTATCTTCGAAAATTGGATGTTTGTAACTATCATTTTTTTTAGAAAAGAGCAACGAGAATTTCTGTCACTTAATTTTCAGAATATATGGTATATTCTACCGTCATTGAAATATAATTTGAATTTGAGCAAAATGTTGAAGGCTCCCAGTGATTTTTCCGTTTTGAAGTTGAAAGAAATTTATAAAAGAAAAGGTCTGCGTATATTGGAAATAAGGCTGATTGAATTAATCGATTACAGGAAGTTGATTTCTCACGTTCTTGGATAAAAATGAAGGAGATAAATGCGCATACGGAAGAAGCAGCTTGCTTATTGGATACAACAAGTGTGATTATTCTAGATCAGAGCCCTTTACATACAGATCTATTAAACGAATTTAATGGATCTGTTTGCAACTTCTGTCAGTAGGAAAAACAACTGCAACTCCTTAGTGCAACTTCTGAACTGAAAGATAACCATGCCAAAATTTTGCTCAGTTCGAAGTTGATAGGCAATGCTTTAGAATACTTTCAATCTGAATCAGAGCATATTTAAAACGAGGAATTTTGTGAATACTATCACAAAAAATTAATCCTAGCTAATAAAGTACCAGTGGAATTCAATGGTGACCTTCATTTTGACCTTGAAGTTGACCTTCATGGCTTTTTGAAAGTCAACTTTGTTTTTTTAAATGGAAACCCCCCTTTTTAAATCTGCAATCGATAGAGCGGAAAATTCAATGTTCAGGTACATACCCAAGTCATAGGTCATTTGTAACGTTCAAGGTCAGTTAGAGGTTATTTGAAATTAACAAAGTTTTTTAAAGGGTCAGTGTGATTCCTGTAGTAAATTTCTACAAGGAATTAAACAGTGACCTTCAATTTGACCTCGAAATTGACCTTCATGGATCTTTGAAGGTCAAATTTGTTTTTTTAAATGGGTACCCCCTTTTTTACATCTGCAATTGATAGAGCGGAAAATTCTACGTTCAAGTACGTGCTTAAGTCATAGGTCAATTGTAACGTTCAAGGTCAGTTAGAGATTATTTGAAATTAACAAAGTTTTCCAAGAGGTCAGTGTAATTCCTGAATTAAATTCCAACTAGAAATTTATAAGTAAGCTCTGTATCGATCTTGGTTACAGCGTTTTGAATATTCTAAAATCATAAGGAAATTTTTCATTAAAAGTTCCAGGTGTTCTGGTGAGAGTTCTGTTCCTCCCTGAAGAGTTATACGTACAGTCCTATACCGTTTTTCGATACTTGGTGCTTGATTAGCGTGAGTCCCCTTGCCTCTCACGCTTCAGTGAAGATGTTCGAACTGAAAACCTTGAGATGCTTGACAAAAAGCTATGCGATTGTAAAAATGAGTTACAGCATTACGATTCATTTTCCTATCAATCAAAGTAGCCTGTTGCAGAATCCGATTCTGGAATTCGTCTGAGCTTTGCGGTTACGTTGAGTATACTTTGCTCTTCAAATAACCCCAAAGAAAATAGTCGAGAGGCGTCAGATCAGGAGATCTAGCAGGCTACTAGGTTTCAGCCCTTTTTCCAATGCACGTTTGTGGAAACTGAATATCCATACATGCTCGAACCTCCCTACCGTAATGAACCACTGCTCCGTCCTGCTGAAACCAAATATTTTGAAAATTATCGCCTATAATCTCCCTTATTCTTGGTACAATTTGGTTTCTGAGAAGCTCTTCATATGCACTGGCATGGAGATTACCATCTATGAAGAAAGCGCCTATCAATATATCATTCAAGATACCGGCCCAAACATTATTCTTTTGTGGATATTGTGTGTGACTCTCCAACATCCAATCGGGATTTGTGTCGGACCAATACCTGCCATTTTGCCTGTTAACTTCCCCTTTTCAAGTGAAAGTAGATTCATCTGAAAATACTGTATTTTACAAGAAAAGAGGATCTCTATCAATTCTGTCCACCATAATTACACAAAATTCAACCCGACGATCAGGATCATCTTCATTGAGATCTTGTAACAGATGAACTTTGTAAGGATGGAAATTGATGCTTTTTAAAATATTTCGAAATGTCTCAGGAGCAACGTCACACTCATCACTAGCTCGACGTGAGCTAAGGTACGGGTTTTCAACAAATGCTTGGGCTATATCCATCTATATCTCCTAAGATCCTGCAGATATTGGCCGACCAGTTCTCTGAAGGTCCTAGATAGATCCATGATTCATAAAACGCCTTACAGTTTTTTCAATTGTTGATTTGAAAAACGGTATATGACTTATGGTATCGCCTTAGGTATTAACTTAGGTACCGAAAAACGGTATAGGACTGTATGTAGAACTCTTCGGGGAGGAACAGAACTCTCACCAGAACAACAGGAACTTTTAATGAAAAATTTCCTTATGATTTTACAATATTCAAAACTCTGTAACCAAGATCAATACAGAGCTCACCAATGAATTTCTCATCGAAATTTACTTCAGGAATTACACTGACCACTTGGAAAACTTGGTTAATTTCAAATAACCTCTAACTGACCTTGAGCGTTACAATTGACCTATGACTTGGGCACGTACCTGAACGTAAAATTTTCCGATCTATCGATTGCAGATGTAAAAAAGGGGGTTCCCATTTAAAAAACAAAGTTGAGCTTCAAAAAGCCATGGAGGTCAACTTCAAGGTCAAAATGAAGGTCACCGTTGAATTCCTCGTTAAAATTTACCTCAGGAATGACCTTCATTTTTTTAAAAAATATTTTACCTGGGGAAATATCCAACCGTGCCGGGACTTTTTAGACACTCTGTATATGCATTCAATTCAAATGTCTAACTCTGATTCATTTCTCATTATTCTAATTTTTGATTGCTCAATACAGAAATGAGAAGCAGAGAGTTAAAATTCAACCAGAATTAAGCATTCGGATTGAATAAGTGTTTATGCTTTTACATATACAATGATATTATTGATTAACAATAAACAAATTATTGATCTTATACATTATTTTTATAAAGAATGCTCAGTTTTGAGGTCAAGTGTAAAAAAAAGATTTACTTCACTTGAACAAAATCTTTAA
>NC_046657.1:56373043-56379053 GCF_010883055.1 Belonocnema kinseyi
CTTATTTTAGACAAGAAATTTATTTGAACAAACCAAACATTCATTTAAACCAAACAAATAAGGACAAACAAAAAAGTTATTGGAATCAAGCAAACATTTGCTTGGCCCTATATTGAACAAAAAATAATTTGTTGGATTTAAACTAAATTTATTGAATTTATGTTAGACGATCACATAAAACATATCAAGGTAGCAACACGTTCTCCTCAAGCTAACGGTCAAATTGAAATAATTAATTCTATCGTACGTTCAATGTTGGCCAAGTTGGTCAATCGATGATGTTAAGGAATTTCTAGACAACCATATTGAAGCGGAAAAGCTTATGAGTCTACAAAGATTGAGAAAAACTGCCGCGAAAAATATGGAAGAGGCTCAGGCTTGTAATAAATTTATGTAGATAAACGACGAAAGAAACCTTATAAATACTGTGAAGGAGATTATGTTATGTTGAAAAATATTGATAATACTCCTGAAGCGTCAAAAGCATCTATTCCTGAATTTAAAGGACCATGTTCAATTTTTTTAACTGCGAAATGATAGGTATGTAATAAGTGATATTGAAAGTTTTGTAAATACACAAAAAACGTATCAAGGCGTATGGGAAGCTTAAAATATGCTTCCATGGTTTGAAACTAGAAAGGTCTAATAATAAGGTTATTATTTCTTTATTTTTCTTCTTACGGTCTTATGATTTTATCAAAGACTGGGACAGACTATAGTCAAGATACAAAGCCTATTTTGTCACACCCGTGTTCAGTCTCAAGGCAGTACTTCGAATCCGGCCATCTTGGTCGAGTGTTTTTGGATCTTGGCCGCTTTCCGTTGTTACCAACATTCTGAGATTATACCTCTCAGATGCCAGGCAAGGGAAGCCCTTCTTTGTCACCTGTAAAAAAAGTGATCCTCGCCAGCTATGCAATCCACAAGCCTCCCTACCAGGCTAGAGTTTGCGGCCCGTGGTAAATTTTCCTGAAGACGAAAATCCGAGTTGCGGCCGGGGGTCGCTTCAACAGACCCGTACCAAAGATATCATAAACGTAGATGCGGTGCGGGCTTAGTTACACGCCATAAATATAGACGGCGCGTCCGGCGAGAAAAGTCACTTCCTCTCTACACACCACCACTCGTAGAAAGCACCCACGAAGTCCCATCGATATATTTTGCCAACAGCCACTTGGAGCGCTGTAAGCAACTCTCAGTAGGCCCCTCCAGGTGAACCAATGGTTATTTAGCTCGGACAAGAACCAATTAGGTTGAAAGTAAATCGCCAATTAAAACATTTTTACATTCATAACTTTGCAAAACTTGGTTATTTTAAAAAATACCACAAATATAAGTCGATGAGTAATTTATATTACGGTTTCATATATTTTCCACTAATTCTAAAACTATTAATTATAATTTTCATTCTATATATTGTCTATATATAGTTCTTTAATAGTATTAGTTTTTATTTTTATTTTTGTGGATTACGTTTCGCATTGGCAAACAAAATTAAATTCTGCAAAAAAAATTGCCTCAAAATCGTACAGATTTCTTTAAATAATGAAATTCTGGACAGTTTACAATATTATCGAATTTAAAAATTCCCGAATAATAAAACTCCAGGCCGAATGCTATCTAAAGATAAAATATACAAACTAGAAAATTCCCGAATTGCAAAAATTGAGAAAACAGTTTTGTTATCAATATTATTTATTTATTAAAAATACAATAATCAAATATTTTTATTATAGAAATTTTGTTTAATGTTTAATTTTTTTAAATTATTCTTTCAATTTAAAATAGCAATAATTGTATAAAAATGTGATACAAACATAAATTTAAAACACGTGAGCTTCAAATAAAACAAACTTTGCAGGATTTAATGCAGGCTGATTTAACGCGACTTTTATTTTTATATTTTTAAATAATAGTTTTATTTTTGCGAACGTTTCCTGTAATGTGCAAAAATACAATGCACATTTTCAGATAACTTCTTTTATCCAAAAATACATCTGTTCAATTATTGTTATTTTATATTCAAACAATAATTATTAGAAACTTTAAACATAAAAAAAGTTTTTTCTTTGGTAAAAATATTTTATTATTATAATAAAAAAAATGTTGTTAACAAACTATTTTTTAATTTTTCAAATTAGAGAGTTGTCTAGCCCGGATATTGTATAATTCGGAAATTTTATGTTGCCAATTCTCAAATTCGGTAAAACTGTAAATTTTTGAGAATTTTCCAATTCAGAACTTTTATATTTCGACAATGTTATAATTTCGGAATTTTTACAGTGATGTGAGAATTTTATTTTTCGGAAAATGCGACTGAAAAATCCTGAAAAATAAAATTCCCAACACTGTAAAATTCGTAAATTGAAAAAAAAACCAAATAATAAAATTCCCGAAATTATAAAAGTCGAATTGGAAGATTCACGAAAAATAAAATAAATAAAATTCCGGACAATAAAATACTACCAAATTTCAAAACTCCCCAAAGAAAATGGCTGAATAATAAAATAACCGAACTAGAAAATTCCTGAATTTAAACAATTAAAAAAGTTGTTTATTAAATATTTTTTATTGAAAATGCAATAATAGAATACATATTTCTAGATGAAAAAATTTGCTTAAAAATGTGCATAGTATTTGATAAAAATATATAAAAAATCTGAAAAATCTCGTTTTTTATTAATAAAAACAAATAATAAAAATAAATGTTGATATAAATCGTTCTTGAATCGAATCCTGCAAAGTTTGTTCAAAAATGTTATTATGTATGTCCGAAGAAAATTTAGGCAGAACATTTTTTTCTTTCAAAGCGCACGTGTTTTTAAATGTATTTTTTAATACAATTTTTATAAAATTATTATTCATGTGCCGGAGATTTCATTTTTTGGGATTTTTCATTTATCCCTTTCGGAATTTTTTTCAGTGGTCCCATATTTTTATATCTCCTCTTAGAATTATATCTTTTTTCAAAATAAAAAATCAACATTTCCAAACATTTCAAAATTTGAAAATTCTATCCACAGTCATTTATGGTACGAAAAAATATGAACAATTCACCCTGGCAACTTTTTTTGATAAAATCAATCTTACCAAAGTTAAAGGATTTTCAAAATCCAAAAAACCAAACGAAAATGGACATTATCACATTCGAATCCATAATGAGAAGAGTTTTATGCGAAAAGTGACATTCGCGAATTTCATGAAATTTCGACGTTTTGAGGCTCTTTGAATCAGAAAAACAAGTTTTTGCATCGGTATCTGTCTGTCTCTCTGGCGTCTACGTCGTCGTTGTTATTGCATTTGTGGTTGTGTATATATCGGACAACTTTCGAAAGAATAGACGGATTGCATTGTGCTTTGACAGACAGATTTTTTATTTTAAGAATTGTATGTAAACATTGTACTATTTTTATTTTTATAACAAATATTTTTCTTCAATTGAATTTTTGTAATAAAAGTGTTTCAAAGAAATTTTTTTATAATCTTTCGAGGAATAAAATTAGTATTTATTGTTTGACAAATATTCTTTCAAATCAAGATTTTTTACAAAAAATTACCCCGAATGACCTTCAATTATAATTTTCTAAACGTGAAAAAACCACATTTCAATGTTTTCTATGAAAAACACAATCCCTGAGTGACAGAACGAAATCGAAAACAATAAGAGTTAATTTATTCAGGAACAAGCTTTTTGAACAAAAATGACCTTGAGTGAAGCTTTTATATATATTTGTTAATTTTTACAAAAATCAGGCGTTATTTTCTTACAAAAAAAATAATAATTTGGGGGCGGGGAGGACAAATGATCAAAAAATAAATAAAACTTGAAGTTGTACGATTTTAATTTGTAACTAAATAATTTGAGAGGTTTTAATCTAAAATTATCGAACACTTTCCATTTAAAAATTCGGATGACATATTTAAATAGCTTTAAATTTGAAATTATTCAATATACTGAAGACTAAAAATTTAAAATGTCACCTATTAAGGCTTTAAATATTTTTTAAATTGCTGTTCTGGAGACTAAATAACACTTACTCTTTTATTAAGAAATCACAACCAAAATTCTTAAAGAAAGTTTTTAAAAGAGTTTTAAGACCCATAAAAAAGGTCAGACGTTTTAATAGTTCAATATGTGTGATAGAAACTCTTTAAATTTGAAATTAGTCTATACTTTTTTATGTTTGAGCTACAATTATTCCATTTTAGAGTTATAAATTACAGTCGCGAAAACCCAATAAAATGTTTTAATTAATTTATATGTCAAACAAAAAACCTTTGTTTAATTCAATCTGAATGCAGCTGCAAACATTTAATTTGAAATGCGTTGAATTCAAGGTATATTTTAAAAAGAAAACTGAAAGGAAAGGATCGACTTTCAAAGGAATCGAAAAAAAGTGACTCGCTGGATTGCAAATGAACATGGAAAATAGTGTATTTTCGCATTTTTGCATTTTTAAATTTTAAATAAAAATTTTTTCGCGTTGTAACAAGTTCGAATCCTAGAATGTTATTTTTAACCTAAACTATAACTCGTAACGAAAATTCTGAAAATTCAAACAATAAGGCTGTATTCTGAAAATGAAGCAATTAGTGTTGTGTAAATTGTATTGGTATCTTAAAAGAGTATAAATAGTTCTTAATTAGTTTTTAAATTTTCTGAAGCTTACCTTTTTACATACCTAGATGTCAAAAAAGCCTACCAGTGACTGAAATGGATTAGAAAAAAATCACCAAGATCCAAGAATAAGGATATACAGCAAATTAAAAAAATTTTAATTGTGACTATCTTTAACTTTGTGATATCAAAAATTTCTATAAAATTTTTTTTATCAATACTGTAGGAAAAAATTAACAAGATTGAGCACCGAAATTATAATTAGAAAAAATTTTCTGTAATTCTATGGGGACGGCGAAAATATACCGAAAAATAAAATTCCCGACTCGGTAAAACTCTCTGTCCCGAAAAATACAATTCCAAAACTAATAAAATTCCTGAACAGTTTATAATATTAACGAATTTGAAAATTCCCAAATAATAAAACTCCCCAAATAAAATTGTTTCTTAGTCAGTATTAATTATTTATTAAAAATATGATAATAAAATATTCTTATCAAACAAATTTTTGTTCAATATTTAGTATTAAAAATTATTGTTTGAATTTAAAATTAAAATAAATAAATAATAAAAAAATGAAATAAAAAAATAATAAATAAGTCAAGAATATATATAAAAAATTTTCTTTAAAATAAATAAAAAAAAAATAAATTTTACCGACCAATTAATATACAAAAACACGTGTCTTTTAATTAACATTTCGATTTTTCGGAAGATTTTTTGTGATTTAAAAAATACTATATACATTTTCAACCAAAATACTTTATCCAAAAATATATTTTGTTTTAATTATTGTTATTTTAAATTTAAACAACAATGTTTACACACGTCAGACATTAAAAACGTTGTTTCTTTGGTATAAATATTTGATTATTTCAATTTAAAAAAATATTTGTCAAAGAAAAATGTTTTCAGCACTTGCTTATCTCGAAATGTTTTTCTATAATACTTTTTAAAAAATTAAAAATATGATTTTTTGACAACATTGTTTTTATAATTAAAAAAAGGCTACCGAAAACCTGGATCAAGCTTCAGATCTGAAAAATTCAGGGATACATACATGTCAAAATTTTCTAACCTCAACAAATCTTTCCACTGCTTTACCGTCATCTTTTACGAAGAATGAGAAAACAATAATTCAACTTCGTAGTACGAAGAGGGCAGCACCTTGATAGGGCAGAAAATGTGATGTCCTATATATATATAATTCCCCCTCCGACGCCCCGTACCGCATCTACGTTTATAATATCTTTGCCCGTACCCCTACAGTCCTCCTTACTATATCCTTACGACTAGGCAGTCTGATAAGTCCCTGAAAAATGAAACACGGAGACGTTTTTTTGGCCAAAGTCGGTTTTATTTTTCAACATACTCTCCTTTTAGGTCGATACA
>NC_046657.1:56379153-56386922 GCF_010883055.1 Belonocnema kinseyi
CGTGATGATAAAGCGGTTTTTTCTTCTTCAAATGCGGTCGTTTTTCGGCGATTTCGATTTTCAATCGGTCCAATAATGATGAATAGTATGCTCCGGATATGGTTTTACCTTACGTGAAAATAATGCCAAATTCTGCTGTGAAGTTGTCACACGAATTCGTTTTTGGTCGACTGTGAGCAAACGCGGCACCCATCGCTCGCAGAGCTTCTTCATGCCTAAAACTAAATGCACGATATTGCCCACACGTTCCAATGATATGCCTACAGCATTAGCTACCTCTTTCAATTTCACTTTGGGATCATTCAACATCATATCATGGATTTTTTCGACATTTTCTGGTGTAGTGACCTCTTTTGGGCGCCCAGATCGTTCAGCATCAACTGTGCTCGTACGGCCACAACGAAACTCGGTAAACCACTTATGAATCGTCCCAATCGACGGTGCAGAGTCTGGGTAATACTTATCCAGCTTGGCCTTGGTCTCGGATATCGTTTTCTTGCGAAGTTAGTAGTGTTTGATCAAAACTCGAAACTCAGATTTTTCCATATTAAAATAAAAAACGGAGGTTAGTCGCTTCTCAGTGCTGTAACTTGTAAATGCCTAAACATAAATGGCTGAAGTTTTGACTGGCGGCATTTGAAGAATCAATCTCGACAAAAATGGTTCACATTAGTGAATACTAATGCCATCTCTTAGAATTTTCAGGTACTTATCAGACTGCCTAGTACGAGTGGAAGTCTCATTGTCCTTTTTGCGAAGACAACAGAGGGGACTTTCTTTAGGCCCTATCTTATGTCTGTGGTACCGGATGTTTCCATGTCCTATAAACATTTCTGTTAGGACTTTGACTTCATTCCTTCTGGGCTTAAGTATTTATTTCGCTCGATGAGGGTTTAGCTTTCAGCTCAAGTGTGTTTTAGCCTGTCTGAAGCTAGAGACCGCATCTCACTCATTCTGATGTTTCTCGGTAAGCCAACTGTTAATATCTTCAGTGACCAATCTACTGTAAATGTCTACAATTGGTTTAGGTCCAGTAAAATTTCCCTTTGCTGCTAGCTCTGCTAGCCTGTCCGAAATCTCGATGCCACTGTGTCCAGGAATCCAGAGCAGGGTGACTCGGTTTTCTCTCGCAACTTATTCAGTGCCTCAAAGCACTCCCACACTAGCAGCGACGTGGTCGTTGTTCCATTCAGAGCCATGATAGCAGTCCTGCTATTTGAGCAGATGCGAATGTTTCTCTTTCCGCCATACTCCATTGTCTTATAGGCGCACTGGAGCAAGGCCATAATCTCAGCTGTAGAACTGTTGCCTAGGACCCCATCGCAATTGTAAAGCCCATTCCGTTCCTTCTACGGTATACACCTGCTCCAGCGTTCTCCTTGTTCCTGGAGCCATCTGTAAACCAGCTGTCTGCATCACTGGACAGGTGTGCCTCACCGTTAGCCCATTCCTTTTTCGTGGATAGGCTAACTCAGTATTTCTTGTCGAAGAGGTAGCGACATGTGACATTTTGTCCCTGAGCACGCTCAGTGTCGGCCTCCTTGTGATGTTGATTTGGTATCCGCATAAATGTCGAAGGTTTGACCTCGGTCGACCAGACGACTGCCGCATATGTTAGCCTGGATCGCAGGATCGCTTTGTAGATTCACATAATCGTCTCCGGATTCAAGCCCCAGGTTTTCTCAATGGCTCTTCTACAGAGCCAAAGAGTAGCTACTAGCATCTTGCACTTGTTTTTCAGGTGCTCGTTGTATGACAGCTTCTTATCCAGGATGACACCTAGATATTTGGCTTGCCCTTTGATTGCAAATTTTGTCCAGTTAATTTCAATGTACTTATGATTCCCCATTTTTTCCTTCTAATGAACACAACTGCATCCATCTTACTCGTATTAACTGATAGTTCAGTCCTCTTACACCATGAAAGTACTATTCTTAGTGCTTGCTGCATTGCTCCGAACAGCGCAATCCAGATGCAGACCGCGCACGATATCCAGTATATCGTCCGCATAGCCTATAACCTGAAGGCCCTAACTCGTGAGTATATGATGCAATTCATCCACAAACAGGCACTACAGTAAGGGTGATAGATAGTCGTGGTTAGATTCCTATTGGCCAACATGTGGCAGGTTCTTATCACGGATATATCCGTCCACGAGTCTTTCCACTATGTTTAGTAGGAAAGATGTGAGATTAATGGGTCGCAAATCCTTGGGTGAAGTATAACCGATTCTGTCTGCCTTGAGAATAAAGACTACTCTCGCATCCGTCCATTCCGCGGGAACATAACTTAATGTAAAAAATAGCCCTAGCCGGGAGACTTGCAGGGCCTGAAGGACTTCAGAGCCCACCTGACCCGGGCTGGGGTCACAATCTCGTTCGTCAGCCGCCGTTTTGGGCCTGGTCGGAGCCGTCCCCCATCTCCTGAATCTGTGAAGCTCGGAAAATTTGCCTTCATCAGGTGAGCCAAGGTATCACCGTCAGACCCTGAGTATCCCCGCCAGGCACTTTTAGAGTCCTGTGAATAGTATATGGATTTCGAGAAAGCACCTTGTCCACTCTAGCCGCCTCTGCTCCTTTCTCCATATTAGTGCAAAAGTTGGTCCAGCTTCCATGCTTTGCCCTAAGTATTGCACTCATGTACTCATCCCTTATCGATCGTTCGAACATAAATCCTCAAAAGTTCAAAGAAACAGCTTAAGGACGATTTCTTAACATTCGACCTTAAATTACACAAGGTCACTCTAACAAATTAGGAACTATCTTTTCGGACGTAAAATTGTTTCTCTTTCCGAGTCAGGTGTCAAAAATCGTGGGGTTCATCTAAAAAACTGACTTTGACATTCAAATGACCGTATACACGTTTAAAGTAGGACGGAAAATATTTTAGTATGAAATTTCCATTTTTTGTGAAATAAAATTTTTTAAATGCTCTAAAAAATGCAAATGTGTGAATTAAAATTTAAGCACAAGTGATTTTGCTTTCACATTATGCATAGAATGAACCTGCACAGACAGATTTTCTCTACATTGTCACTTCATTTCAATCGAATTTCGGAGCACCGTGCTAATATGTTGCTGAGAATGTTCATTATAATCAGTTAAAACAGGTAGTAATTTTTCAAAAATTTTCTTATGAGTGACTCTGTTTTGTGCAGGTCGTATGACGTTATTAAGAAATAGGAAGATGAGTACTCTGTTGTGAGGTATGACCTGTCATTTATAGATCAAAACAAAAGTCACATTCAGGTACTGAATATGCAATTTATTATTATTAAATTCTATTACACGTTTATACATACAAATTGAATATTTATCTTGATAAAATCAAACAATACTAAAGACCGTCTGCAGCTGGATTTTTATTAAGAGCACTCGCATTTGCTTTACCTTTCGGTCAAGGGAAGAGGAATACTGTAGAAAACCTTTAAATATTGAATATGGGGAAATATGGAGTCAAACAGAAATCCGAATGTTTAATTCTGGTTGAATTTTAGCTCTGTGCTTCTGATTTCTATAGTGATCGATCACAAATTAGAATAGTTAGAAATGAATCAGGCTCTAAATATTAAAACAAAATTCTCTCAGAAGTTTTTTAATACACTCAATTTTCTTTTTATTTACTTAAGATACTTTTAATATAATTGAAGGAATTCAGAGAATGCAATGAAATCAGAGTTCACATGATTCCGGAAATTCAGAAAATTCAGGAAATCCACAGAAAATTTAGGGGAATCATAAAAATCAGTGAAATTAAGCAGTTCACAGAATTCAAGAGATTTAGAGAATAAAAACAATGCAGAGAATATAAAGAACTCCAAGAATTCCACGAATTTAGATCATTCAAGAAATTAAAAAGAATTTCGAAGAATCTTGAGAATTCAAGGATTTCATAGCATGCTCCTGCATTGCCAAATTTGACTAGAAACTTTCGATGTTTTTTGTGTTTATTCTTCAAAGCCTTAAGAACTTATCTCTTTTCATACAAATGATTTATTTTTATAAACGTGACTATAAAATAGTTTTCAAGAAAAAAAAAATTATCTTCAGTACTACTACACCTAGGAAAACGAACAAAATGTAAAAAAATATATTAATTTTCTGTTAATACAACTATATAAAAACGCTCGATTAATAATGACGCAGTAAAGATGTTCGCTTCATTGAAGTGTATAACGGCGCATTTAAAGAACCAGGCGGCCTTCTGCATCCTTAGTTATCCTAAGTTCATTGTTTTTATAAAATCTATTTAAATGGTGTTAAAACTTTTCTTTTTCGAAACATTAACAGCTCTAGCTCCTTTTGGTAAGTGCAGTAGCATTGAAGATAATTTTGTTTCTTGTAAACTACTTCGTAGTCAGGTTTATAAAAATATGATATTTCTGAAAGAGATATAAGTTAAAGACACATTAACATGCACTCTACAGTTTTTTTCAACCATTTTTTTATCTAAGATATTTACTCCCAAAGTGACCAGACTACATGAAAAAATTAGAGAGTAGTGCTCGATCCGGTGCATCTGGATCATCGACTCATCATCGGTAGTTTTTTTGGCTGTTGGCACAAATTACATTCTTAAAAATTTCTTACAGAATGTGTATTAAACTACTTGAGGAACGAACGAGTGCACCAGGGTCGTCAAAACCCCATTTTGAATTGTTTTCGTTATTCACAAAATTTAAATTTTGAAAAAGGCTTTGTAGAATACGTATTAAACTATCGGATACTCGATCCGGTGCACCTGGATTTTTGACTCACCATTTTTAATTATTTTGACAGTTAAAACAATTTAAATTTTGAAAAAAAATCTTGTCGAATACGTGCTAAGCTACCGGGTGCGCGACCCTGTGAACCCGGGTAGTGAACTTACCATTTGGAGATGTGTAGACAATTAGCAAACCAAAGATTTCCATTTTTAGCGCTGGCTAATTTTCTCTGACCCTTGCATGTTCTTAAGAATATTCATTTGTGTTTAGCGTATCCTAAGCATAGGAGACAGGCAAGAGCAAGGCTTGCACCATGCTACTATTCAGCCGTGATTGATGTGTTAGCTAGATATTTTCGAGTGCCTTTCCATCCTCAAGCCGTACAAACTTCTTTCACGCGGGTTCTTAAGAAAATTGCGCAAAGTTCAATAAAAAAAATTTGTCCACTAATCCTTTCTAAACCAAGCTCAACTTTTTACTGAAAGTTGGTAAAATATTAATTTATGCATGAACTGGTAAAAACTTGCGACAAGCCTGACGAACGAACTCAAACCGATTTATAAATCCGACTTGGCATATCAAAATTGCATCGATAAGAAATTGCTCTTTTTCTATAATTTATTTTATCTTTGTTGCTGCACTTCTCATTTTGATGTAGACTTCGGGCTTCATTTCTTTAAAAATCTTGATTAAACTGAAAATGTTCGGAATAGGCATGTCAAATTCAGCGTTTACTTTTAAATGATTCGCTTCACAACCGTTTGTTGTGCGCGTAATTGTATGAAAAAATTTAGCCCAAAGTTCAGCAGGGAAATTCGAATTGCTTGTTACGTAAGTTTTTCAAATATAATCACAAAATTTATTAACTCGTTGATCTTCTGATTCAATAGGCATGCGATCTTCGACAAAACATTTAACTATGTCTATGGGATCGAAAAAAGCAAGAGCAAAGAAGTTTTTTAAGAAAGAACCTATTTCCGAATTCACATTTTTTTATTCAGTACTCAAGCCGAATTTCTAAATGTTCCTCCACCAACTTTGACCTAAATGAAATCAACAACATTTTACAATAACTTTATTGTGCAAAGCTTTACGTATACATCGGTATAAACTCGGTTTGAGTTCGTTCGTCAGGTTTCACACAAGTTTTTTCCAGTTCATTTATAAATTAATATTTTACCAACTTTCAGTAAAAAGTTGAGTCTAGTTTAAAGTAAAATAAATAGCTGAAATTTATGAGAGGGAAATATGTAGCTAATTTCAATATTTATTTCGCTTTATTGAGATAATATTTGGGTAAATAATATTTCATTATTATTATGTATGAGCTCTAGCTGAGAAATTAATTAGATGAGTTTATTTATATCGTAGTGTTATATTGTTGACAATACATATTTCCCATCAATTTTTGAACATGCCTGCATACTAAATTTTTTTTTTACATTTTGCTGCCAGTCCTAAGCCTGGGTAAAGTGTGACGGAAAATTCGTGGGAAATGTGAATTCATCGTTCGAGGGTGAACGACGAGAAGCGGAGAAGGTAGTGCACCCGAGTAGTGAATTACCATTTGGAGACGTGTAGACTATTGGCAAACCCAAGATTTCTATTTTTAGTGATGGCCAAGGTTCTCTAAAACTCACATGTTCTTAAGAACAAATATTTGTGTTTAGCGTGTTTCCGTGTGCAACTAAAGCTCTTATACATCCTTAAAATCTTTGAATTGTTTCAAATTGATTTTAATCCTTTTAAATAACTTTTCAAAAACTCGCTTGACATCCTTCAAGATCACTAAAACTGTCTTAAGATCTTACAAATAACTTGTTCTTCCTTAAACCTTTTTGAAATATTTTTAAATCCTTTAAAAAGAAACTTTAAGATTCCGCGAAGTCCCTAGTAATTTCCTGAAATCACTTGAATTCTCAGAAATCTCGTGAGATTTCTTGCAAATCCTTAAAATCCTCTGCATTTTTTTGAACTACCTTTAATTTCTTTGAAACAATTTCAAATATTGTAAAATTGACTCAAATTAATTCAAATTTTTAAAATTCAAAATCCTCTAAATTTTCTTAGGCTCCTTAAAATCTCTTGAAAATCCTTTAATCAATCAATTTCTTTAAACAGCTTGCAAACTCTTAAACTGTATTACATCTGTTTGAATAACTTTTCAATTACTTGCTTGACTTTCTTTAAAACCACTAAAACCGTCGTAAAATTTTATAAAATGTCTTGTAAATCATTAATTCTTTTTGAACTATTTTTGGATTATTTTTAAATCCCAAAATAGAAAGTTTAAGATTCTTAAAATCCTTAAATTTTTTTAGACTTCTTAAAATCTCTTGAAAATCCTTATATCATTGAATTTTTTTAAATCCCTTGGAGTCTCTTCAGATTTATTAAAATCTTTATAAATAACTTTTTAAATAGCTTTAAAATCTTTAAAATCATCCATAAATCTTTTTAAAAAAATCTTTTTTTCATGGTTAATGTAATGTAAAAAATCTGCCCGCCACGCGGGCACATTCTCGTCACGCACTGCGCGCGCGGCTCGCTTCGCTCGCAAGTTTGAGCGCGCCTAGGGCGCGCAACTGTTGATTCTCGCGCTTCGCGCTCGATAATGTATGTATCTCGCGCTACGCGCTCGGTCTTTATATTTCTCCCGCATTCGAAGACACAATTTTTTAAATCAAAGGTCAACGGACTGACAACTGTAATTTTGTGATTTTGAACTGTCTTTTGTTAAAGCGCTTTCGGCTTTAACGAACACATTCTCATCTCGTAACTCGTGCTTCGCACTCGATTTCGTCTAACATGTCAACTTTTCTACACTATACACAACACTTTTATATTAAATATGATACATTTCTTATGTAACTCTGCCTGGAATAGCTTATACAAAAATTAAAAAAAAAAGAGCAAATTGTATTTATCATGATTATTTTAATATTTGCTTCTTATTTTGCTTTAAATTGTATTCTAAGTTGCTCTTAATCATGTATCATTTCAATAAATTTATATCATTACAATTCATAATAAGCCTAAAAATTGAATAATACTAATGCTTATT
>NC_046657.1:56387022-56404825 GCF_010883055.1 Belonocnema kinseyi
CGTATATACTGGAACTTTATATTCTCGACAATTGTTTCTTTTGCTCACTCGAGGCCTGACATGGTTCTTCTTGACTTCGAGAAGCGAACCATGTTCGTTATCCAATTTTCGGCGCCAGCTGACAAAAACATCATAGCCAAGGAGAATGAAAAGAAAGAGAGGTATCGAGACCTTATACGGGAGTTGCAACGATTGTACCCGGAATATTCTGTTAAACTGATCGTCCTTATCATCGGCGCTCTTGGAGGTGCCAAGCTTTCACTTGCTAATAGCCTAAAAAGTATCCATGCGTGTCAACAATATGCTAGAACACTTGCGGGAAAAATGCAGAAGGCGGTTGTCCTTGGGTCGCTCCGTGTTCTTAGGGTCCACGAGGCTTTTGCTGGAGAAGCATTTCTCTTCTTTTGGCTTTTTTCATACCATGCGTCATTTGGCTTAAAATGTTGATTTTCGTCTGCTTTTTGAAATTTTGTAAATGCTAATACTGGATAAATTGCTCGCCTGATTGAATACTATGAATATCCGTACAGACAATTTTTGAATTAAAAAAAAGTGGTGTCGAAAATGTTCAAAATACGCTCACTTTTTGAATTTTCACCAAAAATGTCTGACTAACAAACTTGACCTTTATTTTAGGAGACTAAAAGAGTATACCATAGGCCAATCCAATCTGTCAATTATTTCGAAAGTTATCGTGCTTACAAACTAAAAATCTACATCACACATACACACACACACATCCTCATACACACATACACACGCACCTACACGCATACAGACAGACATATTCGTAAAAACCTGTTTTTCGGATTTAGGGGTCTCAAAACGCGGACATTTAACAAAAACGGCGGAAGGGGTCAAATTTTACATAAATCTAATACCTTCTCTTGATGAGAATGTAAAAGTTAAACTCGAAAGCTAATAATTTTTCCATCTGTATTAATAAAAACTGAGCTGTCAATGAAAGCACTTAAAGTGGAACTCTTGAATTTCAAACTTTTAAATTTGAAATTTAAAACTCTTTTAATTCAATAATTTTGTATTCAAATCTGATTCAAATACTCAATAATTTACACGTATAAAATGGAAACACACTGACACACACATGTTAAATGATTTATTTTAAGTGGTTTAAAGATTCTTAAAATGTTTATAAATTTTATTTGAAAATCTAGAAACACCTGCATGTTGCTTATATTTTTTATTATTTTAGAAATTATTTCAGAACTTCGAAACATCCTTTAAAATGAATCCAATTTTTCCTAATTTTTTTTTCAATTCTGCCAAATTGAACAATTTCCTTAAAATCTTGCACAATAATTTTTGATAATTTTGTAAATCTTTCTAAATCTTTTTAAATAATCATTCAAAATTATCTTTTCAAAATAAAAATTATTATTAATTTTCATAGGAAAATTTTTTTAATCTTCTGAAGCCATTCAAAATTCTTCGAAATCTTTTGATTTTTTTTGTTCGAAATTTGCCAAAATCTATACTTTGTTTTAAATTAGGCCGTAAACTATTTACACTAAACTTTTGATACTAATAGCCGGATTTTGTCGTCACACGTTGACACTTTGTTTAAATTATTTTAAATCATTTTAAAAATTTTATCATTTTAAAAATTGTATGTTTTATACTAATATAATATGTGAAATTTAATAAAAGCTTTTAATTATGAATATATTGATTAATAATTGTTATTCACTTTTTAAATCTTAAAGAACAATTGAATTTTTGAAATCATTATCAATTTATATTTGCAGTTAATCAGCTGAAAATATTTTTTTATCTTGAATCTTCGATTTCAAATGCTTCTAATTTGTAATGGCTTGTATCTTTAAGACTGCATTTTAAAATTCTTTAAAATATAATGTACACTTAGCAATTAAAAAATAAAATTTGTTAAATTGGATGATTTTTGAAATGCGCATTCCAAACTGAATAATACAATATATGATATTCAGTTTAGAATGTAATTTAGATTAAATTAGAATGTTACTAAATTCGTACAGTTTGAGTAGTTAATTAAAATCCTTGGAATTTTCTTACATTCTTTAAAATATAAAAAAGTATATTCTTTAAAAGCTTTTCAAATCCATTCAAATCGTTTTAAATAATTTTTCAGTAACTTGCTTGAAATTCTTTAAAATCACATAAACTACCTTAAAATTTGATCAAATCTCTTGAAAATTTTTAAACCTTTCTGGATTCTTTAAAAAATCTTTAAAATTCCATCAAAATTAAATGGATTAAATTAAAATTAAATAGAATGTAGTGTGAAAATGTTCATTATAATAAACATTTGTATGCGCAAATTAAAATGCATCTTTAAAATCGTACATATTCTTTTTAGTTCGGATTTTTTGTCACCAGGTGGCCAGAAATTTGTAACATGGTAGTTAAATATTCAACCTCAAATAACAAATTGCCAACGAGAAAGTGTCATAGTTTATATTTTAATCAAAAAAGAATGAAATTCATAAAACAAAAGAAAAGAATTTTAAATCCAAAAAGACGAATTTCCAACAAATAAGTATTTTTCACTCAAAAAATAAATAAAAGTTTATCTAAATTATTAAACCTTCAAACCAGAAGACAAATTTTCTTTTAAAAAATTTACTTTTCAGACAAACAGTTAAATTTTAAACCAGACATAAGCCATCAATAAAAAAATTTCACAATATAGTTTAACTTTGTCCCAAATTGTTGAATTTTCAATTAAAAAAGATTAATTTTCAATAAGCCAATTAAACTTTTAACCAACGAGATAACTTTTCGACTTGAAACATAAATCTTTAACAAAGCGATTCAACCAAATTTTTAAAACAAATTAGTTGAATTATCAAGCAAAGAAGAACGATTTTGAACCAAAAAGTTGCACTTTCATACAAAAAATGGAATTTTTTCCATAACAGATGAAATTTTAGATCAAACAGATAAAGTTTCAAAAAAATAGTTGAATTTTTTGTTGAAAAGGATTTTAGTCGAGTTTTCACGATCAAACTATGCATTTTTCAACAACACATATTTTCTACCAAAAAAATTGAATTTTCAATCCAAAAAGTTGAACTTTTAACCAAAAAGGATGAATTTTCAATGAAATTGTTGAATTCTTTAGCAAATAGTTGAATTTTTATCAACAAAAAATGAAATATATCTTAATGCAGGAGAATTTGTTATTAAAGAAAAAAGCTGAGTTTTCATTAAAAAAATCCAGTTAACTCAGTAACGTCAAAAATTAAATTTTTGTAACAAAAAAATAAGTTTCCACGAAAAAGATTGAATTTCCAATCGAAAAAGACGATTTTTTTCGACCAAAAAGATGCGTTTTTAACAAATAGTTAAATTATTGATCAAATAGTTACATTTTTATCTAAAAAAGATCAATTTTATACTAAAACAGATGAATTTGTAATAAAAAACCAATTTTCAAGAAATTAGTAACGAATAAATGCAATTTTCTATTAATTAAACTAAATTCTGGGATTCTCATAAATTCTCAGAGAATTCATTTCTCGGTTATATTCTCGGTAATATTCTCATTCTCCTTACCGTTCTCAAAGTAATTTAACCGGCTCAGAATTCTAACCATTCCCAATATAGGATCATATGTCGGATAATTGTAGTTGTAATTTTTTTGTTACATTTCTATCCCAATCAGATAAATAATATTCCTGGGATTTAGTGTGATTGCGTTTGTCGTTCAAAACAAAAGTCAGATTTAGATATCTAGCATACGATTTATTATTAGGTTAAGTAAGGAAATTGCGTTGGATTGGAAAATTATCATTTACAAATTTAATTTTTTTTTAGTTTTTTATTCTATTAAACTCTGTTACATACTATTTATTTATTTACATAAGTAAACCAAATATTACTAAGTACCGTCTGCAGCCGGATTTTTAGTTAGAGCACTCGCATTTGCATGGCTTAGCGGTCAAGGGAAGCGGGAAACTGCAGAAAACCTTTCCCAAGTGCTGCCGGTTATTGACAGTCGAGTTTGGATGTAGAAATTCAATATCACATACATAAGGTGTCCACACACATCCTCGACGTCAAACCCTCCGCTCGGCAGCCCTTAGGCTACTACTACTGCTGTCTGCTACATTAAATATTTTTAAAAAACTCTCTTAGGATTTTCTGAATACATTTAAATTTCTTTTATACAGTTGACGCTATTCACTTTACCGCGGACGGGACCGTAGGGGAGTAATTTTCCTGGAAACGATGTTCCCCCACTCTCAAGTTTAATCTTGATGCGTGGCGCTTGATGCGAATTGTTTCGCACGCTACGTACGTTGCCGCGCGCGGATCAGTGTTTACAAACAGAGAAAGTTCGATTTTCAGAATAAATATTGTGGAAGTAATTATCTCACATTTGCTTCCAAAAAATTGTGAGCACATCGTTAGCTCGCGGAAAAAACTGAAAAGTAGGTTAATATTTACGAATTATTGATAAACCTTTGATTAAATTTGCTATACTTGAGGTTATCCCATGTGACAAAGAAGTTATCATAAGATATAAATATTATGGTCTCGAGATTCTTTTCTAAGCCTCATTAAAAAAGCATATTATGACTTTTCGCACTTTAAAATTGCCTTAAAAGTCCTAAACTATTGACGGCAACGTAAATAGCAAGCGGAACAATTCTCGGATACCGAACCGTCCTGGTCGTGGTGGGAGAAGAGCTCGAGCGAGAGTTAGGGGAAGCGGCAAGGTAAATAGCGACAAGGAAAATAGATACAAGGTAAGTAGCGACAACAAGTACTTTGAATTAACTTGAGTTACTTTTAATTCTCTTGAGTTTTATTTAAATTTTATGCGTTCTTCTTAATTCTTTAACAATAATTTAAATGCTTTCAAAGTTTCTTATATTTCCTTGAAATCGAACAACTAAATCGAAGAAGTTTAGAGAAATAGAACAAGTTATAAAATGCAAGCAGTTCCGAGAATGTAAGCTATTAAGGTAATTCAAGGAATTTGCAGGATTAAAGAAAGACAAAGAATTCAGAGGATTTGGAGAATTCCACGAATTTAGCTTATTGAATAACTCAATGTATTCAGAGCATTTGAGGAATTCAGGGAAATGATGGAATTCAGTGAACTCCAAGAAATCTAACAGTTGAAAGAATTTCGTAAATTCTGAGAAATTAGATAACTTAAAAAGCTTAGAGAATTCAAGAATCCCATAAAATTTCGGAATTTCGCAGGATAAATGAAATTTATAAAATTAAATAAATTTAAGCAGTTTAGAAAATCCAGATCATCAGAAAAATTAAAAAAATTAATGGAATTCAGTTAATTTAAGAAATACAGAGATTTCCAAGAAGTCAGATGATTAAAAAGTTCTGAGAATTCAAGTACTTCGGAAAATTTGAATAATCTAGAGTATCAGGCGAATTCAGAGAATTTGATTTGTAAAAGTATACAATATATTCGTAGAATTAAATCAATAGAGAAAATTGAAGGAATGCAGAGCTTTCAAGGAAGTCAGAGAGTATTATTAACTTAACCTATCTACTTTTTGCCGCGGATTCATAATGAGCACTGGTCGTTTTATACGTAGATTTCGCGACAGGTTGTTTCAATATAGATAAATGGCCTGATCGAAGTAATGTGGTTAAACTTGGTTTCATCACATACGTCCGGTTCTAAGTGTATTTACACGCGCATAAGGGTCCTGTGAGTATTGTCCGGCGTGGCCCATGACTGTTTGAAAAGCCTCATGCGAGCCGTCGTGCTCTGGTGAAATCGCACGAACTGAATAATTTGGCTCATTAGATCTGTCGCGGGGTCCTGAAAAGCTCGTCGTGTCTGCGTATGGTGCCTTGTACGGGGTCATAGCCATACCCCCTGGGTGTTGTGGCATTGCAGCACCGTAAGGTCCGGGGGCTGCACCTGGGTATGGTGAAGCTCCATGGTGTCCCATGGCAGCCATTGCAGCTGGGTTTTGTGGACCTCCGTGCTGTGCCATGGAAACAATTGCACCTGGGTTTTGTGGGCCTCCGTGCTGTGCCATGGAAACCATTGCACCTGGGTTTTGTGGGCCTCCGTGCTGTGCCATGGAAACCATAGCACCTGGGTTCGGTGGGGCTCCGTGGAATGCTGGTGGTGGGTTCGGTCTTCGCGGACTGTCCGAGTCGTACATGTAATCTGCCGCCGTTTTGGGTCCTTTCCCCCCCCAGCCACAGCAAGATGATTCAGCCATGAATTCTGCAACGTGAAATCAAAGAAAATAAATTAATTAATCATCATAGATACTTGATATCAATAATTTTGTACAACACAGTGAAACTCTTTAATAGCTCTCCCTTCTATAGTCCCTCCAAGAATTGACGCCGCGTCGCAAGGTGGTGTATCAGGAGCTGCGCGGGGTGCGTGGGATCTGCGGTTGTCGCTCAGGCGAGCACTCAAGAGTGAACGAACAAAAGCAGAGGGGGCTATGATCAGTTAGTTTTTTTCCACCGTCAGCCCCAAAACAGGCGCTATAGAAGAGTTTCACTCTTCTCGCTTTCAGAATTGCAAATTCTATATTGATAGGCATTAATGCTACTAAGAAATAATTTTGTCCATAAAGTGTTTAGATTTTATGCGAACGATGTGACCAATTACTGTCAATCTTCACGCAATAATTTTTATTGTCCTATTTTTTTATAACGAAATCAATGCAGTTTTCAACAATGGTGATGTTAAAGAACTTTTTTTCGGATAATTTCGTGAATAATTATACGTCAGAAGTATCAGGATCTGCCCCTTCTCGTTTGATTTTGATCAAAGTTGCTAAAATTTTAATGCTATATAAAAAAATTTTTTGCCCAAAGCATTTTTGAAAATTTTCAAAATTGTGGACGTTACGCCATGTTGAATCTCGGTCGAATTTGTATATAATGGACAAAACACTGATATTTTTTGTGCTTAAAAAATTCCATAAAATAAATTAAAAATAGCAATCTCTTATCCACTATATATAAACTATATATAATTTTTTTACCTATATAACGATAAAAAAGTTTTTTTTCGTCAATTTTTGCCCTTTCATTTTTCTGAAATATGGATAAAATGATATATCTGACAGATATAAGAAAATGAACTTATGCCTACTTTTATTCATTTTCTCGATGGACCAGCCTAAATTTTACTTAGTATGTTTAACCACCTTTGATATATTTTTTAGTTCTAAATAGCACTAGATTTCCAACAGGTGTGACGAACTATAATATAAACTTTTTTACAGTTCTTAGTTTAGTATTATTATTTTGTTAACGAATGCAAATAAAGTGCATTTTTTCGAAAACTATTTCCTTTCTCAGCTTTAACCCTCAGATATATTTGAGATCTACTCGAATTACAATCTGAACATACAAATGAGGCAAAGAATTTGTTTCTGATACAATTATATTATAATAAACAAATTTTCAAGGCTTGTGTTAATTTAATACTTTTTGCACCTGCACTGCCGTGCGAAAGTTTTAGGCCACCTCCTTTTTATGACTGAATAAATTCTCGTAATTTTAATTATACCAAAACTACCAAATTTCTTTTTTAAAGTTATATTGTTTTCGAAATTCTGTATAAAATAAGCCAAGGGTGAAGCCATAACAGCCATAACAGCTTATAAGTATAAATCGTATAAATTGTTAAAATTTTCTTTTTGATGTGCAAGAACTTGAATTTAAAACAAAAAAGTTGGAGAAATTGCAATATTATTTTTGATAACAAAAATATTTCTTTAAAATATATGGAAAAATGTAATCATAGAGTTTCTAGGTAAATCCCTTTAGAATATATATTTATTTAACTTTTATTCTGATTTTCCTACAGATAAGATGTTCTCGAATTTTTCCAACTTTTTTATTACAACTTCAAGTTCTTGCAGTTCAAAAAGAAATTATTTACAATATATAATCGTAAGCGGTTGTAATACAATGAAAAATAGCTTCAAAATGAGCCCAACAACATTGAAACATGTTGATTATTTTGGAAGTTATTGAAAATTTAAGAAAACATTGAAATGTACACCATTTTTGCAATATGTACTCAAAAACTAGGCAAATTGGCTTCCAATGGGCTTATTTTATTTAGAATTCCAAAAGCAATCAACATTTTAAAGAAAACATATTTTAGCTCTAGTATAATTAAATTTAAGAGAATTTATTCAGTTATAAAAAAAGAGATGGCCTAAAACTTTTGCACGACAGTGTACTTTCAGGCAGAAATTTGTTTACACCTAACATTTAGCTTTGTTATAAATAATTTTTACTAGTTTCACCTGACAAAAAAACATTGTTAATAATTTACATTCAAATTTGTTATTAATAATTTTAATTACAGAATAAAATTATATTTTTTAGGGAAAAAATCGGTATAGAATTCCTTTTCAAACAAAGTAAACATAAACAAGTTTAAAAACCTTATATTTATGTTTGATTATAAATAATGAAGCTTAACGAAACCAAAAATTAATGTTTATTTTTCAAAAAAAAACTAATTTCTATCTTATTTGTATAAAAATAGCTTAACAGACTTAAAAGAATTCAGAAAATTCTTAATTCTGATAAGTTCTGTTTGTTGACTTAAATTTGTACTACCTTTTTTTTAGATGTAGCAATTTTTGGAAAAAAAAATTTTTTTCGAGCTATTTTTATACGCATTAGATGGAAAATAATTTATTTCCGTAAAAGGAATACAAATTTTCTATCTGTAAACATAAAGTATTTATACCAAGGAAAATACGAACAGTTAAATATATTTTGTAGTATAATAAGTTTAATAAACTATTATGATGCATATAAGGTGAGGAAGAAATTTTTTTGAAGAAAACATGAGAATTTTCTGGTTGTGAAATTAAGTATTTATAAAAAAAAAATCAGACTGCAAAATATTTTTTCTCGAAAACAAATTGTAATTTAAATTATTTTTTATTTATTTTCCTAACAAGAGCTTATAACAAATTTTTTAGATCATGGCTGGTTGAATCACTTTTGCCTTCTCAGTTTTTTTGTCTTTTATGTTGTTTTTTTTTCAAACAAGTATTTTTTTATTCTATTTATTATCATTAAAAGAAAATGTATTCGTCCTATCGAGAAATGGATATTAATAAATCTATTGATCCTTTTTGTGTGAACAACTTTTGTCTATTTGTTTCTTCGTACCTTGTTTCGTTTTTCAAACAATTAAATTTTTTGCTTTATTTTTAATGTTAATTTTACTATTTAAACAAAATTAGAACTTCTACCAAGAAATTATTCATGACAAATTTCGCTGAGTTTTCACACTTTTTTAAAGAACAACTTTTATACATTCTTTTTTCTGCCCTTTGCCATTTATTTCTAAAATTTAATTAATTTATTTTTAATTTGATTCTTTACTATTAAAACCAATATGACGCATTCCACCAAAAAATCATAAATTAAAAATTTGTAGTTCTTTTTTAGGTGAAAAACTTTTGTTGCATTTTTTTTTTTCCTAGCTTGTATCGTTCGCCCAAAAATTGAATTCTTGTTACTTTCTATGTTATTTTTACGAATAAATCTAAAACTACCTATCCTATAACAAATTGAATAATAACAAAATTTCAAATATTTTTTTGGTACAGAATTTTTTTTTTTTTAGTGTTTTTTCGTATTTTGTATCGTTTCACTGTAAAATTCTTTTATTTTTATAAGAAATTCGTTTCGTTCGAAGAAATTCATTTCTTTTTCTAAGAAATTTCTTCAACATTCTGTCATTCGGTCTTTTTAAATTACGCAATCGGCATTGAGGGAAAGCGACAAGAATTCTTTCGAGATTCTCGTGACATACCAATTTCTCAGAGCAAGATTTTGATCTCCATTCTGTACAGCGTCATCACCTTTCAAAGTGAAGGCTAATTGTTATTATGTCACCCGGTTATCAGTCCAATATTCGTTGGTAGTGTAGAGATTATTTACTTTATGTTATTTCAGCAAAAAAAATCATTTTTAGTAGAAATAAAAATTTAGAATACACTACCGACGGATAGTGTCTGACCACTTAATGGGTGATTACTGAAAATTAGCCTTGACTTTGAAAGGTTATGTCGTTCAGAATATAGATAGAAATATTTTCAGAAAATCGGTGGAAAATTTTGGGCTAATTGATATTTTTTTTATTCTAATAGCGTTTATCACCTTTCTTCAAAATCCGCCGAAAAATTGAAAAAAGATTAAAAATTAACAAAATTCCAGCGGTTTAAAAAGAAATGATTTTCTCAAAAACCCAACCTGTCAATTTTTTGTAATCGTTTTTTAACTTGTACTTTTTAAGCCAAAATATAGATTTTCAACAAGATATTTAGACATTTAACCTAAAAATAAGAATTTTCAACTAAAAAGTTTATTTTCAAACCGTTAATTGAATATTTTATCAAAATATTGAAATTCTCAACCAAAAATGAAAAATGAAGAAAAAGTGAGTTGAACTTCCTATCAAGAAGGAAGACTTTTTAACGAAATTGTTCTATCGTCAACAAAATGATTAAATTTTTTAACTTAAATGGAAAAAAATGTCGACAAATACATACATATTTAACAAAATATAAAATTTTCAACTTCAAAAATAAGAAATTTTTTACCAAAAATTGAATAGTAAAATCCTGAAGTGAAAAAATAGATTTTCAACAAAAAAAAAACAATTTCCAAACAAATTATTATTACATTTTTAACAAAAGAGACAGATCTCTTACTAACAAAATTTAATTTTAACAGATCAGTTTAACTTTCAATAAAGCAGTTAAATTTCAACTTCAAAGGATGATCTTTTTACCCAGAAATATTAATTTACAATTTAATACGTTAATATTTAATCAAATTCTAAAATTTTCAAATAAAAATTATCAATCTTAAAACAAAAAAGAAATAGTCGTTCAAAAATTAATTGTAAACTAAAAATGGAATACTTGAATTCTATGTTTAAAACATTAATTTTCAATTAAAAAATCGAATTTATACGGAAATTTCTAAATTTTCTCATTTTCAAGAAAGTAGTTGCACTTTAATCACGCAGTTAAATTTTCTAATAAGAAGTAGAATTGTGTCCGTATCATGTCACTGTGCAATTGACATTTTTGCGGCATCTCTCCCCAGTAATAATTCTCCAAGTGGCATCTCTCCCTTCCAAAAATTTGTTATGTCCAATTAAATATGGCTAAACTTAGGCAACTGTCCCTGGACTAATTGTCTTCCCGGTGGCATCTCTCATCCAGAAAAATTTTTCGAGTCCATATTAAAATATTAAAACTGCAGCAAGTCCCTCGTGACATCTCTAATCCGTGGAAAAATGCTCAACTCCGCATCAAAGTGGCACAAGTGCGGCGAGTCTCTCAGGACTGATTGTCACATCTGCGGCATCTCTTGCCCGCGGCAAGACTTCCCAGAGCCATCCCTTATTCGAGAATAATTTTACAGTCTACATCAAAGTAGAAAAACTGCGGACATTCTCCTAGTATTAATTGTCACATTTGCGGCATCTCTCATCAGCGACAAGTCTCCTGAATGGCATCTCTCCCCCAAGAAAATTTTTTAAGTTCTTGCAAAGATGTAAAAATTGCGGCAAGTCGATCATATCTCAAATTTGAAGTAATTATTTTATTGAATTTCCCTTTGACACACTAATTAAGGATATTAAAAGAAAGGACGATTTCGTTAGCCAGCTATTTTAAATAAAAATGAAATAATTTGGAGCATTTTCAAAATTTTTAAGACCACTTTTATAAGATTTGAAATTTTCATATAGTGCTGTTTATAGCGCACAAAAATATGATCAATTCATCTTCATGACTTTTTTCGATAACAACAAAATTACTAAAGTTACAGCGTTTCCAAACATAAAAACTTTTTGAATTTTGTTAAAAAATCGAAAATTCAAATTTTTGTCGCAGAAAAATGATGTATTATTACATTCTCATCATAATGAGAAGGCATTAGTTTTATGTGAGAACTTTCTATCGCTAAATAATCTGAATAAATGTATTATAAGTTTTATACAGAAGTGTTAAACATAATATAGAAAAGTTAACATTTTGGACAAAATCGAGTGCAAAACACGAGATACGTGATGAGAATTTGTTCGGTAAAGCCAAAGAAGCTTTAACAAAGGAGAATTCACAATCACCAAATTACAGTTGTCGATGTTTGGTTCGTTAACCTTAATAGGTCTGTGCACAAATGTGGGGCAAATACAAAGACCGAGGGCAAAGGACAAGACAAATGCAGCATCGAGCGCGAAGCGCGAGACAAATACACCTTCGAGCGCTAACTGCGAGAACCAACAGTCCAACATTTTTCTTGTGCTTTTGCGACATTTTTCATAGTTTACAAAAAAAATTCAAAAACTATATTTTTAGGGGAGAAAAATTCACCCGGCCTTAAAAATGGTTTAGCTGGCATATTGCTACTAAGATGGCTTTTTTATTAGCAGTAATTAAAAACAAAAATTTTGGAAAAATAAAATAGGTGGGCTTCTCCCGAAATTATACTTCTTTTATATTTTTGAAATTCGAAGAAAATAATAAAAAATATTTTCTCAAAAACCTTACCTTTTTTATTTTTCCAAATATTTTTTTTAAGTATCTATCAATAAGAGAAAGACATCTTAGCAGCATCATGCTGGCTAAACCATTTCTGAGGCCCGGAGAATTTTTTCCCCCTGAAAATGTAGTTTCTGAATTTTTTTCGTGAACAATGAAAAATATCGCAAAAGAACAAGACACATTTTTCTTAGAACTTTTTTAGACTTGCAAACTTTCATTTTAGCATTTTTTTTGTATCTATCATTGCTTCAAAGAAAAAATTTAACATTCGTTTCTAAAAAAAAATAATTGTCTTGGCTACAAAAGTTATTAAGCAAGCATCAAATTTACGAGATATCTTAATTATCAAAGTAAATTTTCAACAAAAAAAATAGACAAAAAATTTAAAGGTGGGTTTCTCGAGAAAATTTATTTTTAATTTTTTCATAAAAACCGCTGCCATTTTGTTAACTTTAAAACTTTTATCAATTTTCCGGCGGATTTTTTATACAAATTTCTGTCGAAGCTCATTTTTAATAGGTCATCCGATTAACAACCCGTCAATATTTTGTAGTGTAAGGAGTTTATTTTATTTATAGGTACTAGATATAATAATTTATTAAATTATTTAACATGTTTCAAAAGTCGTTAGCTTTGAAGCCTCAAAAATTTTCAAACATGATTAACAATTTCTTTAACGAAATATAGATTTTTTACAAAAAATGAAAACATTTTTTAGAATTATAATATTTGTGGGAATATTTTTATTATCTTTTAATTTAAAAAATAAAATAATTTTTTCAATTTAAAATTATTTGGAATTTAGAAATATGTCGAGAAAAAGCTGTAAGATTTTTAGATTATTGTTTGAAGATTTCGAAAATGTATCAAATATTTTAAATTTCTTCTATCGACCAAATATTGTTAAATACATTTTTTTATATAATTTTTCTAAATATTTTTCGACACATCTGAAATCCTAAAAAATCTGTTTGAATTTCCTCAAGTAACTGAGAAAAGTTATATTCATTTAATATAAAACTATCTTAAGAAACAAACCGATAATACTATTGTAAAATATATTTTCCACAGATGTTCAAGTCTTCAAATATTTATTGATTTTTTTACTTTCTTCATTATTAAACAAATACATAAATTTTCAACTAAATATTTTAGGTTTTGACGAGAAAGATAAGGTTTCAAATAAAATGATGAATTTCCAAAAAAAATTTGTTTTTCACGGAACACGGGATTATTACATTTTAAGTTTAGGAAATGATTTATACCAACAAAAAAATTCATTAGAGTAGCTCTATTTTTGAAAATTAGACGAATTTGAAAACAAAGTAATATAAATTTGTAATAGAGGGGATTAATTTCTTACAAAAAAAAAACATTTTTTCACACAATGAATTTTCTAATCAAATTATGAATCTTTGTGCAAAAGAAAAATAGTTTTTGACCAAACACTGGATTAATAAATTTTAAAAAATTAAGAAATTATTTCAACCAAACAGAAAAAATGTTCAACAAAGTTGTTCAATTTTCAAACAATTAGTCGAATTTTAAAAAGAAAAAAATAATTTTCAATATATAATATTAATTTCTTTAAAAAACGAAGTTTCAGCAGTAGAAAATAATTTTCTAATAAAATTATGAATCTTTGAACAAACAAAATTTAACGCAAAAATTGTATGGAGACATTTCAAGTTGAAAAAATTGTTTTACAAAAAAAAATTCAACAAATTAGTTCAAAGTTGAACCAAATAGTTAAATTTGCAACAAACGAAAAATCATTTTCAATTAAAAACATTAATTCACTAAGAAGAAAATTTCAAGGAAACATTTAATTTTTTTAAATAATAAATGATAAAACATTCACTACAGAGAATTTTAACCAAATTGTTAAGCTTCTAACCTAAAAATATAAATTGACAAAAAAATTAATTTTCATCCCTATAGTGGAATTTGCTACTAAAATATTAAAATTTTGAACCGTGAAAAAATGATTTTTTAACTAAACAGTTAAATTTTTAGAAAATAGGTTGTCTCAGAAACATAATTTTTGATCGCTTCTACAAAATAATTCAATTTTAAACCAAAAAGGATTATTTTCTAAGAAATAGATGAATTTTTCAGCCAAAAATGGAAGGAAATTTTAATAAAATTGTTGAATCTGAAAACCAAAAATATCAATTTTCAAACATAAATGTTAAATTTGTAACAAAAAATGGCATCGTAAGATTTTCTGTTAGAAACATTAGTTTCAAGCCAAAGAAGCGATTCTCTAACAAGATACTCACTGAAAAATGTTGGGAAACCCGCCACGATTAAAATTGTAACACCAATTCGGCACTTCATGTTCTTGAAGAATTTTGAAAATTTTCAGAATTGTCTACTCTTCAAGAATTTTGATGATGATTTCGAAAACGAATGCATATTTCTGAAAATATTTCGCTCTATATATACTAGTCATCTTTTTACTCGGCTTCATGAATGATTAAGGATTTTCTCTACTTTTCCGAATAATGAGGGCAATTTTTATTTATTGAAGCATTCAGAACAATAAGGCTGGTCGGAAAAAAACATAGAGGGTGTGAAGGCTTGACCTCATTTAAAATTTTAACCAAAATATATTCATTCTTAACGAAACATGGAAAAACGGTTTCAATTCAAAATAGAAAAGAGTTCAATTTATAAAAAAAAACTTATTTTCAATAAATTAGTTGTAACCTCAACAACAACAAAAATTAGTTTTAAACAAACATTTGAATTTTTAACTAGAAAAGAAAAAATTGTTGCCAAAAAAGTAAAATTTTTAAACATGAATGTACAACAAAACGTATCAATTTTTAAGCAAAAATCTTGAACTAACAGAGTTAAAATTAAACAAAGTATTCCAACTTTTAATAAAACAGTTACATTTACAATCCAAAAGATGAATTTTTTTACCAAGAATAAGGAATTTGTGATAAAAGACATTAATTTTCCACCAAATTGTTTAATTTTCAACTGAAGATTCTCAATTATTAACCACAAATGGAATAAGAAAATTCTTTGTTTCAAAAATTAATTTAAAGAATAAGAATTTCCAAAATATTTTTTAAATTTTGAATCAAAGAGATGGATCTTTAGCTAACCAAGTTCAGTTCAAAAAAGTAGTTCAAGTATCAATCAAGCAATTAAATTTTCAACCCCGAAAGAATTTTCAGTTAGAAAGGGTAAAAGATTGCAAACAAATTATTGAATTGTAAAGCCAAAAATACAAATAAAAATTACAACAAAAAAATACAACTAAAAATGATAAATTTACAACAACAAAATTCATCTTCTATCTAAAAGCTGTGTTTTCTATAAAAATATTCTAATCAACAAGCCAGAATGATAAATTTTCATAAAAAAAAGAAAAAAAAACAATTGAACCTAAAATAAAAACAACGATGAATTTTTAACAACATTTTTGTACTTTCAATAAAATTATCAAACTTTAATGAAAAATGTTTGCACAAATAAAAACATATTTTTTAAAAATGTATACTTTTCAAGTAAAAGAAAAAATCCACAAAAAATGCATTAATTATATTCTTAATTGAGAACATTTATTTTCCATTAAAAAAAAACAAATTTTCAAAAAAAGAGTTAAATTTTCATCAAAAGACATTGATCTTTAACTTAAAAAAATCAGTTTTAACCGAGCAGTTTATAAATTTGTTAAAAAAAAAAGAATTTACAATTAACTACATTGATTTTTAACTAATTTGTTGAATTTTCAACTAAAAATTATCCATGTTCAACCAAAAACGGAAACTTAAATTGTTTGTTAAAAAATTAATTTTCAACTAAAAATTAATTAGTTAAATTTTTTGTTTAACAAATGAATCGTCCACTAAAAGTGGAATACTTACATTATATGTTTGAAAACATTAATTTTGAACCAAAAAACAATTTTATAAGAAAATAGTTAATTTTTTTAGTTTTAACAAAGTACTCCAATTTTAAATCCAACAGTTAAATTTTGTAATCAAGAGTTGAATTTGAAACTAAAAAATATTTCTCAACCAAGGAAAAGAAAATCTACCCAATTATTGAATTTTCAACTAAAAATGTTGAATTTAAAAAAAAAAATCATCTTTAAGCCAATAGCTGAGTTTTCTGTAAAAATATTTTAATGAAGAAGCCAAAAACAATCAATTTTCAAAAAAAGAATTAAACTTTCCATATGAAAAACGATGACTTTTTAACATAAAAAATAAGTTTTATCAACGCAGTTTATCCATTCAAAAGATAAATGTCGTTGAATTTTCATCTAAAAATTATCCATAATTATCCATAAATTTTTAACTACACGAATACCGAATTTCCAACAAAATATTTAAATTTATAACTAAAGTATAAAACTTAGTAAAAAACTCATTAAAACTAAGTGGGTACATTTTCTAATAAGTAAAATGACATTTGAGTAAAAATATGCATTTTTAACTAAACTGTGGAATTTTCAACTGAAAAATCAATTTTTAGCCAATTAATTGAATTTTCAACAAAACTGAAATTGATATATTTTCACCTAAGAAATTCATTTTGAAGAAAAAAACAGTTTTTTATCGAAAATAGGCAGTTAAGTTTTCAACCGAGGTTATAAATTTGTCAATTAAAATTAAACTTTAATTTAAAACTAAAAGGATGAATTTTCTTATAAAATGATAACTCTTGAATTGAAATAGATGAATGTATTATCAAAAATATTACATTTCACACGAAATAATAATTTTCAGAAAGATAGTTCAATTTTCAACTGAACAAAAAATCAATTTTTAACTTATTAATTGAATTTTAAACAAAAATGAAATAAAAACGATTCTTAAGCTGAAGAGAGAAATTTGTAATCAAAAAGATTAAATTTCAGCCAGAAATATTTATTTTTAGCCAAAAATCAAATAGTAAGATTTGCAGGTGAAAATATTTATTATCAACGCAAAAAAAAACAACTAATTTTGAACCAAATAGTTAAATTTTAAATTAAAGTAATGTATGTATGCATGTATTTAATCTCTCCGTTTTGCGGGCTTGAGGGCCTCCGCTCCCTGTACATATATTTACAATTGCATCCTTAATCTAACTTAACGACTACTCATATTCTACTCTTTCGCATTACGCAGGATAAACAATAGTAGCAGTAGTGATATTAATTCCTAAAATGAGCGATCTTCCAGGGCTTCCGTTTCCTCTTACCATAAAAAATGCATTTTCCACGATATTGAAAACAATTTTCGTTT
>NC_046657.1:56404925-56407997 GCF_010883055.1 Belonocnema kinseyi
TGATGATAAAGCGGTTTTTTCTTCTTCAAATGCGGTCGTTTTTCGGCGATTTCGATTTTCAATCGGTCCAATAATGATGAATAGTATGCTCCAGTTATGGTTCTACCTTTGTCAAGATAGTCCACGAATATTATGCCATTTGCATCCATGGTTATGAATCGGCGCAAAAACTCGGTCGGCTTACGCGAAAATAATACCAAATTCTGCTGGGAAGATGTCACACGAATTCGATTTTGGTCCACTGTGAGCAAACGCGGCACCCATCGAGCGCAGAGCTTCTTCATGCCCAAAACTGAATGCACGATATTTCCCACACGTTCCAATGATATGCCTACGGCATTAGCTACCTGTCCCAATTTCACTTTGGGATCATTCAACATCATATCATGGATTTTTTCGACATTTTCTGGTGTAGTGACCTCTTTTGGGAGCCCAGATTATTCAGCATCAACTGTGCTCGTACGGCCACAACGAAACTCGGTAAGCCACTTATGAATCGTTCCAATCGACGGTGCATAGTCCGGGTAATACTTGTCCAGCTTGGCTTTGGTCTCGGATATCGTTTTCTTGCGAAGATAGTAGTGTTTGATCAAAACTCGAAACTCTGATTTTTCCAAATTAAAAAAAAACTCGGAGGTTAGTCGCTTCTCAGTGCTGTAACTTGCAAATGCGTAAACATAAATGGCTGAAGTTTTGACAGGCGTCATTTGAAGGATCAAGCTCGACGAAAATGGTTCACATTAGTGAATACTAATGCCATCTCTCAGAATTTTCAGGTACTTATCAGACTGCCTAGTAGCTTTCTGGAATGTGTCAGGTTTGAAGAACAAGAATAAAGGATTTTGGGAGGAGTTAGAAAAGTGGGATGTGATTACGATGAGTGAAACTTGATTGATGGGAAGGATTGGAAGGGAATAAAAAAGTTGTTACCGAAAGGTTATGTGTGGAAAATGCAAGAAGCAAAAAAAGAACACGTTAAAGGGAGAGGGATGGGCGGCATGGTGTCAGGGGTGAAAAAAAATTAGCAATAAAAGGGAGAAAAGATGGGGACATGGAGGAAAAGGATGGAACAATGATAAGAAAAATTATAATTGGGAAAGCAGAAATAGCGGTGGTGTGTGTATACAGAAAAAGAAGGGAAGAGGAAGGTTGGAGAGTAATGAGGAGGTGGATGGAGGGAAAGAAGGAAGAATTGGTTTTAATAGGAGGGGACTTAAATGCATGGACTAGCGAACAAGGGGGAGGGTTATGGGATGACGAAAAGGAGGCATTTATAAGGAATTCCAAGCATAGAGAGATGGATAGGGAGGGGAGGAAGTTACTAGACATGATAGGAGAAACAGGATGGTTTATATGCAATGGCAATATGAAAGGAGATAGCAAAGGGAACAAGAGTAATAGACTACATCTTGGCTGAAGAAAGAATGCGGCATATAATATGGAGTATGAAGCTAGGCAATGAGATAGGGTCTGAGCACTTCGTGGTCATAGTTACACTAAGAGGCGTCAGTAAGCGCGGAAGAGGAAGAAAGGAAGGAGGAAAAAAGAAGATAAGAAGATGCTGGAAATAAAAAGACAAAGGGAAAAGGAAAAATATAAAGCAGAGGTAGAAAAAGCGATCAAAGAAGGTAGGGTGTGGGATGTGATACATAGGGATAGAGAGGAAAGAAAGGGCGTTAACGAAGAAATACAAATGGAGGAATGGAAGGATTATTTCAAGGATCTATTAGGGGGAGAGCAAAATAAGATCAAAGGGGATAAGTGTAGGACAGTCCACGGAGAAATGGAGGAGGGGAAAGAGATAACAAGAGAAGAAGTGGATGAGGCAATACATAGGATAAAAAGAAACAAGGCGAGGGGAGAAGATGGGATGGAGAACGAAGCGATGAAGTTTGGAGAAGGGATTAGGGATGGGATGTGGAAGATCTGCAACAAGGTATGGAAAGGGGAAGGTTGGCCTGAAGAGTGGATGACGGAAATGGTGGTACCGTTTGTCAAGAACAACTAGTCGCTTTGTTCATAGATTTCAAAGCAACGTTTGACTCAGTGAACAGAAAAGTGCTATGCCAGGCAACGAAAGACAGGGGTGTAGAGGAAAAGTTGGTGGAGAGGATAAAGGAAATTTTTACTGAAACCAGGATTAGGGTGAAAATAGGAAAGAAAAAAGGGCAGGTTTTCTGGACAGGCCGAGGTCTAAGGCAAGGGTGCCCGTTGAGTCCGTTACTATTTAATATCCTATTGGCAGACATAGAGGAAAAGCTAAAGGAGAAAGGGTTCTGTTACCTAGGCTTTTGGCTTGAGGCAGAAGGGGGAAACGAGCTGCAGGTAAGGCAAAGAATTGAATGTGTGAGTGATATAATGGGCCAAGTATGGAGAATAGGAAAGAGAAGGTTGAAGAATTATTGGAGAATGAGGGTCTGGTTGTTTGATGCTTTGGTGTGGGCGGTGCTGTGTTATGGTGTGGACATCTGGGGATGGAAGGAACATAGGAAAGTAGAGAGCATGCATGAGCGATTTCTGAGGTGGGTAATGGGTGTTAGCTGGAGTTGCCCAGGACATATGTTAAAAGAAGAGTTAGGAAGAGAAAATGTGGTTACTAGACAAATTAAGAGAGTCTGGAGGTTTGAAGAGAAGCTAAAAAGGGGAGAGAGAAGTAGAATTGCACAAGCATGTTTCGGCGAAATTCGGAACAATGAAGCGAGAGGCAATGTGGGAAATTTAAAATGGGAGGAAGAAAGGAAAAAAATGAGAAGGGTGTGTAATATTCGAGAAGGGGTTATGGAGTAGCAGGACATAGAGTTAGAGCTATTGGTTAAACAAGGAGATGAGAGATGGACAAAGATTATAGATTCGAGGTACAATACATGGTATTTGATGGTCAAAGGGTTGACGGAACCAGAATATCTGCAATAAATGAAAAAGGAAGAGAAATGGAGTAGGGTTCTACGGTTTAGAATAGGAGAAGGAGTGCGAGCATGCAGATATTGGATGGATGAAGAGGAGAATTTATGCAGAGTATGTGGATACGAAATGGAGTCATGGGCACATGTATTAGAGAGATGTACAGGAGAG
>NC_046657.1:56408097-56419555 GCF_010883055.1 Belonocnema kinseyi
GGAGCTCATAGCTGAAATTGAGGCGTATTTTGGAGACCTTCCGATCGAGTACTTTTCGGACGGTATCAAAAAGTTAGAAAATCGTTGGACTCGCTGTATCGATCTAAAAGGAGAATATGTTGAAAAATAAAACCGACTTTGGCCAAAAAAACGGCTCCGTGTTTCATTTTTCAGGGACTTATCAGACTGCCTAGTATTTTCACGTTTCTTTCTTCCCTTCCTTCGTCTTTTCTCTTCACTTTGTTTCCCCTTTGCCGTTTGGAAACCCCTCTGATTTATTTCTAGACTCTTTTTCGTCTCCCTTCCCCCTACCTTTCGCAAGACTTTTTTCTTTTTTCTCTTAATTCTTTTAATTCTTCATCCCAGCAGCATTCCTCCCCATTTATCCATAATCTGTCTCTCCCTATCCACACCATATGGCCCCTTTTCCTATCTACCCAAGCCCTCTGCTCTATTTTCCATCTACTTTTCCTCTCCCTACATGTCAGATCTTCTTCAATTCTTTCCCTTCTACCCCTCAATAATTTTTTTCCCGCCATAATATTCCTTTCCTCCTCCTCACGCCCCACTTTTACTAAAAACATTCCTTCTTTTCCTTTCCTTGTCCCTCCCATTCTCTTGACTCCTTCTACTCTTATCTGCACTCTACTATCTCGCAAAAGATTTGTTATTTCCACTTTTCCTGTTTCACTCTCCACTTTTAATCCCTTAACTACTATGTTATTTTTGCTCTTTACCCTTTCTTCCCCTTCTATACTTCTTTCGATCTCCCTGAGTCTTTTCTTTAAACTTTCATTCTTACTTCGGACGTTCTTTTCAATCCCTTTGACTATTTCCTCATTTTCTGTCTTTTCCCTCATATGCTCATTCCTAATTTCTAGACTGGATACCAACTGATTTATGTCTCTAGATCTCTGTACGTCAACCTCTCTCTGTCTATTCTCAATGCTCTCTTGTTTACCCCAAACCTTGTCTTTCTTCTCCTTCCAATGTTTATCCCATTCTTCCCATTTTCTCTGATCTTTTTCACTTCCCCCTTTACATCTTTTCCCTGCCTATTCATATCCCTATTCATGTTGTCCAAACTCTTTCTTGTTTCCTCTCTAAACCCTTTAATGAGAGCTTCCAATTTCTCAAACATCCCTCCAATCACTCTCTAATTTTTTCTTTTTAATTCTGACTCTCTTTTTATGCTGGTCCCTTTCTACCTCATCTTCCCCATCCACTCTTTTCTTTTTTTCCTCCCCTTCACTGCTAGTCGCGCTTGCCTTTTTTTGCCACTCGTCCAGACTTCTGTTCGAACCCGCGTTGCCTAGCTTGTTAAGGCGCTGTAAATTTGAGGGCCTTCCACGTTGCTTGCCCGTACCTGAGTCCGTTGCCCTCCCCACCCGGGTGGACTTCTCGGTACTTTCATCACCGCTGCTGTCACTGCGACCAACGTCACCCCCCCCCCTTCGGCATCCTACCTTACCCAAAGCTCCGTGACGTTTCTCGCCTTTAACACCTACCTCTTGCCCCCCTGACCAAGCATCTATTTTTCACTCCTAACCTCAAAAACTTCACACGCTCCAAGTTTTCACTTCAAACCACTCACTTTTACCCTTCACACCTTTGCCTTCACTCACCCTTCTTCCTTTACACTCGATATCCGCACTTTCTGCCTTTTCTGCATCCACTCACCCTTATTTCCTTCCCCAAAGCCATGAATATTAACTGGAATAGTTGAATTTTTAAATAAAACAAACATTTCAGTAAAAAAAAACTAATTTTGCAGTCAAATAAATTAGGTTTTTAACAAAAGTTATATGTTAATTGAAAGTTGTTCAATTAAAATGATAAATCTCGATCTTTGATAGTTGAATTAAAGAAAAAAAATTCAACCAATAAGATTATTTAAAAAAAAAAAAAGAAAAAATTTTGACAAGACGGATGGATTTGTAACTAAAAAAAATTGGATAGACAAGTGTATGGTAGAAAAAATTTAATTTTAAGATAAAAAGATGAATTTTTAACTTAACAGGTAGAATATTTGACTGGATTAGCTGCATATGCAGCTTAAAAATTTAATTTAAAAAAACGAATTGTCATGAAAAAAGTAAAATTTCCAGTAAAAAAATATTTTAAAAAAAATTGAACCAAGAAGAGATTTCGTTAAACAAGAAGATTAATTTTTTCCTGAAAAGGAAGAATTTTCAGGAAAATATATTAGTTGTTAACAAAAAATAGGATAGCATAATTTTTAATGAAACAAATTAATTTTTAACGTGAAAGAACGGAATTTTAAAGAAAATGGTTGAACCCAGTAATATAAGGCTACTCTTACAAATAAAAAACATTTTCAGATCATTTTTCAACAAAAAACAACAAGTTTTTTCATTTTTTTCCTTTACTGTTTCTTGTGTCGTTTTCCCTATAATTTCGTTTTTTAATTGTTGTCTTATTGAAACTTAAGATATTTAAATGAGATTAAAATAAAATTTAAAACCTTTTTTAACGTACAATAATCAAGTTAATGTGAAGAATTCTTGAAAATAAAATCGAGAATCTAACGACCAAATTTGGACAATCAACATAAAATGTTCTCATTGCAATCTGAAAAAAAGAAACGTTTGTCTCTTCTCCCTTCCTAGTAAAAAAATTAAAATTAAAAATAACATAAAAATAAAATGAAATAAAACTAAAATAATTTTTTCTTATTTTTCACTATTAAAACAAAAACTACTATTACGTTTTATAGCTTGTGTCATTTTTCCTTAAATTTAATTTTTTTATTTTAATGTTGTTTTTTACGAATAAAGAACAAACCGCGCATCCGATCAAAAAATAATAAATAACCAGTTGGCAGCTCTTCTTTAATTGACCAACTTTTATTCAATTTTTTTCGCAGCTTGTATTCTTTGTCCAAAATTTAATTTCTTTATTTTTAATATAATATTTTACGAATAAAACAAAAGCTACGCATACTGCAGTATACTGTGTTGCTTTTTTTGGTTAAGCAACTCTTTTTTGTAGTTTGTGTCGCTTTTCCAAAAATTGAATTCTTTATTTTCAATGTTGTTTTTTAATAATATCAATAATAATTGAATTAAATAAAACAAAAAGTACGCCTCCGATCCAAAAATAATTATTAAACAATTTGTAGCTCTTTTATTAATTGATACATTTTTTTGGTAGCTTGAGTCGTTTGTTCGAAAATTTAATTTTTGTATTTTTTAATGTTATTTTTCACGAATTAGATAAAAGATACGCATCCAATAAAAAAATCATTAAACACAAATTTTTAGCTCGTTTTCATGTCAAAAATTTTGTTTGCTTAATTTTTTTAATATCTTGCATAGTTTGAGCAGAAAAGAGATTTTTTGATTTTCCATTGTTTTGTGAGTGATTAAAGTTTAAATTTTCGATTTTCCGAAAAAATTCAAATGGTAGTCAAATTGTCTATTGAGGGATGATGAAAAAATATTATCAAAATTCATTAAAATCATTAAATTTGGAATAAATTTAGTAAAAGATAAAAAATATTAATAAAAAAGAAATTATTACCAATATAAAATAAACTTAAAAGAAATTAACGTAAATAAACAGTGATTTAAGAGATGGCAACAACAATTTAAAAATCCAGAAAAATTATATTAATTTAAAAGTATTTGGATCAAAAAAATGGGTTTATATTGCATTTAGAACGTTTTGATGTTACATGTGTATTTTTTTTCAACTTGAATCATCAGTAGCTGAAAAAATACATATTTCACAATGCAAAAGAATTATAAAAGAGCAATCTTTTTATTACAGGGGTAATAAATTTTAAAAAACTACTATGCAAATTCTTAACAACAACAAAACTTTAATTAGTACATTTTTTAAAATGATTCTTTTTTTTATTTTGGAAATTTTTTACTTTGAGTATTTTCATTTTTTTGATTTACAGTTGCGGAATTTTTTAGTCGCTCCATCAAACTATTTATATAATTAATTAATAAATTTATAAAGATTCTCGAAGAAGAAGATATATAAAATTCAAGAAGTTAAAAAATTGCTGACAATATGAAATTCTGGAATGATAAAATACCTCGATCAAAGGTTATGATATTACCGAATTCAAAAATTCTTAGTAAAGGAAATTTACAGAAATAAAATATCGACGGTAAATTACAAAACTCAGGAACCAGAACAATTAAAAATGGTCAAATAATAAAACAAATACATGTATTTTATAGAAATATTTGTATATTCTGTATTTTTTTACATTTAATTATTTATCCATTAAAAATAATTAAGTATAAAAATGATTTATTCCATATTCTCTTGACACAGGGTAATTTCAATTTCCTGATAAGAAATTTTCTTAAATAAACGCACATTTTAGGAAACAACATCCTATTTATAGAAGACGAAGTTAAAAATATTTCTTTTGGCCTTGTTTTACTTTTATAATTTACAATTAGCTCCATTTATTCAATAATTACATTATGAAAATTAATGTAATAATATATGAAATCTATCTTATTGATATGGTTAATATAATTATTGTAATTAGTTAAATGGTTTAAATTATTTAAGTTGAATTTGTAAGAAAAAGGACGTATTTAAAAATTTTTTTTAACAAAATAGTTCAATTCTCCCAAGCAGTGGAATTTTCTGCAGAATATATGCATTTTTAACAAAAATTGTGATTCTTTAATCAAACAGGGAATTGTTAACTGCGTAGCTGTATTTTCAATGAAAAAGATCAGTTTTCTAACAAACAAAAAGATTTTTTTACTGAATAGTTGCGTTTTCAACAAAGCATATGATTTTTTAATTAAAATAATAAATTTTCGATAAAAAAAATGAATTTTAGACGAAATAGTCTAATTTTTAAGGAAAAAGATCAATTCGCCATACGGAAAATTAGTATTTTTAGAAAAATTTCGACTTTTTAACAAAAACATTTTGGAATAACTAAAAAACTACTTTTCAACAAATTAGTTAAATATTTAAACTATGAAATCAATTTTGTATTAAAATGATGAATCTCTAATCAAAAAGGTAAACTTTTAACCTTTTGAGTTGAATTGAATTTGAATAACAATTTTCGTAATTTTAAATAAAAATTTCTAAAAAAAATCTCAATTTGCTATTTTCCAGTAAAAAAGATTACTGTTTTTGTTATTATGATTGAAATTATCTTGAATTTAATGATGTTGTTTTAGAAAATGTTCAGAATTTTTGATAAAATTTCAAAAATAGTTTTAAATTTATAAAGAATGCCAAAGTGTGTCAAAAAAATCAGGAACATTTTAAGACAATTTCAGAAATAATCCGAGTAAGTTTATACTACTTCAAGTTCTAAGCTGAACCAAATATTTTCTAAAGTTTTGCAAAAGTCTATAAAATAATAAAAATGTATTCCAAATTTTCGCGATTTTTTCAAAATATCCAAAATCTTCAAAAATCTTTAAAAATTTCCGCAAGGTATCTCAGAAAAATTATGTTTATTTTTGGAAAATTTAATTGCCTGAAGAATGAAGAATTTTAGGATTCTACTTTACAGAAATTTGCAAATTGAATAGAATTTCAAAATTCGGAATTTCTTTATTTTGGAAATTTTATAACTTCCAAAATTTATTATTTAAAATATAATTTTTTGAAATTTTTCATTGGTCCCATAAAATTAATAATTCTGTAATAAAATTAATAAAACTAAAAAAAATTAAAAATATAATAGTTTTATAAATATAAGTGCGGATCCAGGGAAATGGTCGAATTATACAATTTAATGAAAACATTTGTTATTTAATTTATTATTTATATTTAATTATTTATTTATTCCAATAACAAAAATATTGAAACGGAAACAACTTGTTCCACATTCTCTTGATGCAAGGTAATTTAATTTCGATGATAAAACATTTTTGAGTGTAGACACCATCTTTTTGAAAAGAGCATTATATATTTTTAGAACATTAAGGTGACATTCTTTCTCTTGGCCTACTTTTATTTTTATTAATTCCTCATCAATTCGAATTATTCCATGACTGCAATTATTATAATAATAATTACAATAATGAGTAATATCATAATCATATAGTTAAATTTTTAGTTAAAAAGTAGAATTTTCAGCCAAAAAAATAAATAATTTTTTACTGAAAATAACAAGTTATTGTAGCAACTATATTGAGGAATCTTGAGGAAATTCATCTTTTAGGATTTACTATCATTTCTTCCATTGAAAGTTTTACGACTTTGATAATTTTTTTCTTTAATTAATTCTTTACCTTTAAATCTTATTTTTTTATTTGATGATTTAACTATTGTTTCCAAAATTAATTCTTTTCAGTTGCAGAAAATTTCATTCAAACTATTGAAGTTTTAAGCAAAAAGCCAATTTTCCTGAAAAAAAGTTGAATTTTCAACAAAATTTTGAACTAAAAAAGGTGCAGTCTGAACTGAAAATATAATAGTGGACCTCTTTCAACCAATATACTACAATTTTCAAATAAGAAATTGAAGATTTACTTTTTCAGTTGTATTTAAATTGTTACCAAAAAATTTTAATTTTCGCAAAAAAGCATTAGCTTGTGTCTATTTATTTCTTTTTTCTAGTTTGTGTCGTTTGCCAAAACATTTATTAATTTAATTAATTAATTCAACAAAATTGGTTATTTTTGCAACTATGTATGTGAGAGAATTTAACAAGAAATGGAATGGGTAAACCTGTTTTAATTTTCAATAGAATTTTTAAACAGAAAAAAATTAATTTCTCACTAAGAAAGAAAAATTATTTAAAATAGGTTAATTTTTAACTAAAAGCAATCATTTTTCAACGAAAAGTTTTACAGGGTAATTTTTAGTGAGAAGAATAAGTTTTTAAGCACATAAAATAATTGTTCAATCAATAGTTAAATTTTCAACCACACACATAAATTTTTTACTGAAAAGACTATATATAGACGCAAAATTCGACAAAAGATTGATTAATGTTTTGGTTAAAAAAATTGAATTTGACCTTCAAAACAATTATTTTTCAATCAAATAAATGAATTTTCAACGACATAAATAAATTTTTTACTAAGACAAGACTACTTTCAAACAAAATAGATGAATTTACAATGAAAAAAGATAAAGTTACAGAAATAAATATAATAGATTAATTTTCAGTTAAGGAAATAAGTTTCTAGGAAAATAAAATAAATTTTTTAACAAAATAGTTGAATTTTCAAAAAAGAAAAATAAATTTTCACCAAAAAGATTAACCGTCTCTGAAAAAAATCAAACATAGATTTAGATAAGTTTTTAGTTAAAAAATAAATTTTCAATAAAGAAACTTATTTTCCACAAAAAACAATTTCTATCTAAAATGAATAACTTTCAACAAAATACATACATTTTCTACTAAATATGTTAATATTTAATTAAATTCTATACTTCTTATAGTCGAATTTTTGACAAAGAAAGTGAATTAGCATCCACAAAAGACAAAGTTTCAACCAAAAACAGAAATTTTTATACAAATAGAAGACTTTTTATCTGAAGAAAGTTGTCGTTCAAACAAAAATAAAATAATCAAATGTTTAGGTAAAAAGTTCATTTTTAATTTTTAAAAACTAAGTTTCACGGCAATGCAATGAATTTTAAACCAAAAAGATCGAATTTCAGGAAAAAAAAAGATAAATTTTTAACATAATAAATAAATTTTCAACCAAATAGTTGAATTTTCAACTGTAGAAGGCAAATGTTCGAACAAACATAGAATAGTTAAATTTTCAGTTAATAAAATAATTTTTTAAAATATTTAACAAAATAGTTAAATTTTGAAAAAGAAGATTTTTCTACTAAAATTATCATTGCAATAAAATAAAAAATATTGTTAACAAGTATCATTCATCATTATTATAAATGAATCATAATATGTGGTTTTACTATCATAATAATTTTTTAAAATTATTTTACTATTAAATATTGTTAACAGTTAATAATTTTTCTTGCATTAAATAATAATTTATTAAGCCAAAAATAAATTTGCATAATTTTTTTAGAAAAAAAGGATTTTTATCTAATACGTATCAAAATAGCTCACTTAAATTATTGTCTTTCAAAATATTGTCAAAGTATAACGTTTATTTTTGTTCTAAATGAATTAAGTAAACAAATAGATAATCTTTATTTTTCCCCCGAAAAAAATGATTACTTATCTTATACGTAATTAATTAGATTATTTCTGATCCAACTTATTTTTCTGCAAAGTGTGGCTTTATATAAAAAAAATTCGTAACGAATTCAAGTTAACAAACTGAACATACTAGTGTTAAGAATTTGCTGGATTCTGTTAAGTCTGATAAACTATATCTGTACAAATAAGATGGACATGAGTTTTTTTTCTGAATTTTTTTTTAAAGATTATTGTGTCTAAAAAGCAAATTTTATGCATATTAAGCACAGTGAATTTTTTCCACCAAAAATATAAATATTTTCTTCTTTTCATTTAAAACAATTTATAACAAATATAAAAGTTAATTATAGAGAATATTTTGTAGTTAGGTGAAATTATTTAGCTATTAAGTTTATTAAAGCTACGTGTAAAATACAAGCCAAATTTTTCCCAGAAAAGAGGATGAAAATTTTATATTTGTTTTCTTAAATTATCTATAACAAAGCTAAATATTAGTAGTTAGCAAAGGATTTCTTTTTCGCACAAAAAGTATGAAAATTACCTCAGTTTGTCAAATTTGTTTATAATAATAAAATTGTATAAGAAAAAAATTATTTGCCTTATTTGTAATCAAGCACAATGCAATTCGATTTAATTTCAAATATATCTGACAGTTAAAGCTAAAAAGGAATTATTTTTCTACAAAATTCGCTTTTTTACATCCTCTTAGTAAAAAAATGAAATTTAAACATTTTAAATAATCAGAATATCGTTCCTAATCTCTAATTCAATTAAATGTAATGAGTAAAATTCAAATTGAGCAAGCGAGAAAATGAATAAAAGTAGATAGGATTTATTGTATTCATATCGGTCAGATATAATAAATTATTAATTTATCCAATACGTTCTAATATTTTTATATACTTTTGTTATTAAAAAATTTTAATTCTTATTTTAATTTATTTCCGCTTTTAATATGAGGAAATATAAAACAAGGAAGGTGACTGTGCGTTTTACCTGTCTTATATGCACGGAAGGAAATCAATTTGTGTAATTAGCTCATTTTTGTATTTCAAGAAATTGCGATCTCATTGTTTTGAATACAGTTAATCTGTTAAGCAGTCTTGTTCTTTTTATAACTTACCGCTTTCTCATGTTAATCATTTATAGATTCTTTTTTTAAATTAATATTTACAGCCTTAAATAAATAAAAATATTTATAAAAAATTATTATTTATTGAATAGGAAATTACTAAATAATAATACTCAATCAAATACATAAATGCAGTGTTTTCCTTAAATGCTTTAAAACAATTTAGAACATTTTTGTACATATTTTGCTGAAAATTAGTCTTTTTGGGCAGAAAATCTATCTTCTTGGTTAAAAATTCAACTTTCTTTGGAACCTCATTCATTTGGTTGTATGCTGAACACTTTGGTTCGAAATTTACTGCTTTTTAAAAATTTATTTCTTTTGTTAAAACTTTAACTATTTTGTTAAAAAATCATTTCTTTTTCTTCTAAATTAAGTTTGTAGCTGAAAAAGCAATCACACATGTTTTTAGTTGCAAATCCAAATAATTTTTTAAAATATTCATTCATTCAAAAAAAAACAAATTTTCAAGAAGTACTTCAATTTTTACTAGGTATTTGAAGTTTCTATCGAAAAGTATCGGTTTATAAGAATATAATTAAACTTTAAGCAAAGAGATGAATTTTCTACCAAAAAGACAAATTCTCTATAGAAAGAAATTTGAAAAAAATGTAATTAAATTTTTAGTTACAAAAATTAATTTTAATCTATTAAATGAATGTTTAAGCACAAAAATCAAATTCAATTTTCAGTAAAAAAATCAATTTTTAATCAAGAAGCTCGTTTGAACCAAAACAATAAGTTGTCTACCAAAAATGAATGACTTTCAAACAAACATGATATAATTAAATTTTTATTTAAAAATTTAAAAAAATAAAATTTTAAGCCAAAGTATTGAATTGTGAACCAAAAAGATTACCTTTCTGCAAAAGGAATCATTTTTGACATAATAAATGAATTTTCAACCAACTAAAATTATCATTTTGCATTTCAACTATGAAAAATACGAAAAAAACGGAAAATATAAAAAATGATGCATTGAAAAATATCTGCAATTTTGTTATTAATCATTTATTATAGGATAAGTAGTTCTTGTTTTATTTGTAAAAAATAACATTGAAAGTAAAAAAAATCAATTTCTGGAAAAACAACACAAACTACAAAAGATTATAATAAGACAAAAGCTATCCATCCAAAAAAAGAGACAGAAATTTGTTACTAATTATTTCTTGATAAGATGCACAGTTTTTCTTTCATTCGTAAGAAAAAACATGAAATATAAAAAAAATTTGACAAACGACACAAGCTATAAAAAATGCATAGACAAAAGTTACTTCTTCAAAAAATATTTAAGACTCATATAAATTTGTGATAAATAATTTTTGGATAGGACACGTAGTTTTGATTTCAATCGTAAAAAATAACATTAAAAAAATGGAATTTTTTGAAAAATATGAATCTTCGACAAACAATTGGTTCAACGAAAATTTTCAAGCAAAATAGTTTAATCCTTAAGCAAAGAAGATTAATTTTTAATCAAGCAGTTGCATTTTTATCCAATAAATATGAAATTTTTACTGAAACAGATGCATTTTTTATTTAAAAAGACAAGTTAAAAAATTAATTTTTATTAAAAAAAAACATTTCAGTTTGACTTCAGAGCATGCAAACGCGATTTGTAAACAAAAAGTAAATTTTCTTCAATATTTTTGAATTTTCACCAAAAAAAGAATGAAATTTTAACAAAATTATTGAATTTTCAGAAAAAAACTTACATTTTTATCCAAGAAAGAGACAATTTTTTTTAATAGTTGAATTTTTATCTAAAAAGATTTCATGTGACTCTTTAATACCAAATTTTAGTTTCAAGCAAAAAGTAAATTTCCTAAAAAAAACTTAGATTTGCAACACGAAAAGGTGAATTTTCAATCAAAAATTATAGTGTTTGAACAAAATTGTTGAATTTTCAATTAAATAATGAAATTCATAACTAAAAATTAATTTTTAAGTCGAAACAGATGAAAAAAACTCTAAATGCAAGGAAATTAAATTACTAATAAGAATATTATATCAGGGTTACCTCAACTCTTCAGTTTTTGAATAATCTCATTTTTACCTTACGAATTTTTCAATTTCCTTTACCATTATTATTGAGAGAACTTTTGAAAAATTTTAATTTCAAATTCCTGACTTTTCCACGAACAATAAAATTGTCTGACTTTTTCAGATTACGT
>NC_046657.1:56419565-56467369 GCF_010883055.1 Belonocnema kinseyi
CCTTCAGTAAAAATTTACAGCAAAATCTCTCGACCCCTCTCTCCCCTTGAGCAACAAAAAAGATTAGAATTCCAATACAAGTTTTTTTTTAAGAAACGTAGGTCACATTTTTTATTTAAATACTTTGCTTTCAATCAAAAGAACTAATTCTTAAACAAAGAAATAGATTTCCTACCAAGAAAAAAACATTTTAAAAAATAAATTGATTAAAAAAAAATTGTTGGATTTTAAAGTAAGGAAAATTCATGTTAAAAAATACGATGTCGTTGAATTTTTAGTTTAAAAATTAATTTTAAAGCAGAGAATAATTAATTTATTAACTTAATTTTGAACCGCGAAGAATAATTTTTTACAAGAAAAGACAAAGTTTCAATCAAATGAGGAAATTTTTTATTGAATGTATTTTTTCTGTTATCCAAAAGCAATACAAATATTGAAACATTTATTGAATTTTTTATGAACAAATAAATGAATGAAAATGGTTCCGTGCGGTTTGACGGCGATTCTTCACTTAATTCGCACTAAATTTAAACAATTTATAGACAAAAAAGTTTTTTTAGTTGAATTAATAGAAATTAACAAATAATTTGTTATTTTAAAATTAATTGTTATAAACAAATATCCATAGCATGTATTTTTGAGGGAATAAATCAAGTTTTTTCATGGAAGCGCTCATATATTACTTCGAACTAAAACCTAAGTATCCTATTTGGTCACCAAATAAACATTAATAATTGGAAATAACCATCTTCTAAACGTTTAAGACCATTTGGATGACAGTGGGCAATTTATTATTGTAAAGAACAATTGTTTTTTGGTGTAATAAACTTTTAATAACACATTTTAAAACTTTTATTGATAGTTCGATAACGATTTTTATTTTTGTTAACAATGTAGTAAACCAATTTTTCTCGGCTTATGCGTATATAAACTATTTTTTTTTTGTGGAATATACTTAAAATAACTTAACAATAATTCCTTGTCATAAGTTGATAAATAATGATGATTTATTAAATAAACTTAATTGCTACTTGGCTTTATTTTTCGGTTAACACAAATTTAACGTTTAACGGGAACTATTAAAGAAAGTTCAAAAATGAGTTATTAACAGCTGATTACACACAAAAAACAAGTTTAAATGCAGAAAAATAGACAAATAGTGCATTTATTAATTGTAAATTTATTTTGAAAGTTGTTTTTCACAATAATAAATTGTTTACTATTATCAAAATGTTCTTAACAGTTTAGAAGTTAGTTATTTACAGTTAATTGCATCGGAAAAACTCAGTTTGTACCTCCAGAAATAGTCAAATAGTGCATTTGTTAATTATTATAGTTTAAACAATTAATAATTTTTATTTAGTGTTCACATATTATACTTAGGTTTAATTGCAAAGCAATATGTGGTCGATTTCATAGAAAAGAAACTTTAATTATTCCATAAAAAAACCTTATATGGATATATGTTTATAAAAATTGCCTTTAAAATAACAAATCATATATTTACTTTTATCAATTTAATTTAACAGTTTCTTTCAGTTTTTTATGTATGTTTGATTGATTCAAAGTATTTTTTAAAAGCCGGTCATTAATGCTACTAGTAGCCATCTACTAAAACTAGGCTATTTTTAAGATAGCAATAAATTAATTTAACATTATTATGAAATTTCACATTAAAGTATTGATTTTTCGTACTTTGTAAACGTTTTAGGAAATAATAAAAAATATTTTGTAATCTTTTTTCAAATTTCTGTTAGAATTCATTCCAAACAATTATTAACATTTTTTCCCAAGGAGTTAATTTCATCATCTTTCATTATCTGAAAGTCCTTTGTTTATTGACTTTTATTATTATTTTTTTTTTATTTTACATATATATATCTATTTTATCTTATTAAACTTTTTTTAAACCTCATTCAACTTAATCCAAGTTATCTTTTTTGAATTTTCAAAATTTATGTAAATACTTCTTCTGATTGAAAATAATTAATCCTCTGGCGATTAAAATCTATTCAGATTTTTCCTGATTTTCTTTGAAATTCGGCAAAATAAAAAAGGTTGCCTTAAAATCTTTAGATTTAGATAAATTTAAAAAAAATGTGCAACAAAATTGCGGAAGAAGGCTTGATAAGAATTAATTTTCTTATTTTTTCTTTTAATTATAGAACATAGCAAAATTGCCTGTATTTTCTTTCTCTTGACGCCCTGCAAAATTCGGTTTACTTAAAAACTCCTCCAGATAGTCAGTTAGCCACCGAAAACGAATCGTAAAGTCGGGGAGACTCGGGATCGTGCTCGTGCATTTTCGGCTCTACAGGAGGCTGGCCTACGCAACATGTAGCAGAGCCGACTCACTGACACGCTACGTTTGAATGTGTCGCTCCCAGATGGAAGATAGGTGAGGGCCGAAAAATCCCACGTTCTGGAGACTCTGTTGAGAGCGTCTAACCATCCCACCTTTAGATCAGAATTCGTTCTAGCTTTGAAAGGATGCTACAGCAAGTAGACCAACTATCTAAAAAAAATGTAGGCAGTAGCTGAAAGAATCTGTCGTTTCGTAGATTGTTCGATGGGTCGCGCTTCAGCCTGAATTTGAAAACTTTTGGAAGCTCAATTTCCATGTAGACCTTAAGCTTTCAACTGAATGTCCTCCCCAACAAAATATTCAAAGGTTCTTTGATAATTGTCAGGAGTACAATTTGTAGTAATCGATCGTCATTAGAGGCCCATTTTCGAAAATGAAATCCTCCTCATACTATCAAATAAGAAATTTGAGTTCTTAATTATTTGGGTTTCTGAAATTTATTAGCGCCAAGTACTACGTCATCCACGTAAATATTGTTTTCTAGGATTGACTTAGCTTGTGGAAAGTAAGACCCTTTATCTTTTGCCAAGTATTTTATTACACGGTTCGGAAGATAAGTTGTATAAGCAGTTTCATAAGTTACAGTAGTCAGTCACCAGAGTTCAAAATTAGCTTCCGGCGAAATTGTACCTTTTGCAAAATCAGTGTAGCATGATATTTTGAAATGCCCACATCAACAGAAGTGTCATTCTTGAAAGAATATCGAATCAATTACCGTCCAGAGGTCAACCGTCGATTGGAAACCAAAAAATTTTCCTCACAACAAACATTTTTTTCACTTAAAAAAGATTAAGAAGGAGTTTCCTCCATCTCTCAAAAACTTGCCAAATGTTCATGCACACCTCGGCAGTAATACTAGAATGGGCTGTCAATAGAACCATGTGGCGGTAACTACTGGATTTGATCAGATACAATCCAGACAAAAATAGTACTCTGAGCTGTCAAGGAGCCTAATGTCTCTTGTTTTAATCCCGACAATTAACATGATTTGAATTTATCAGTTCCTTAAATCATATCAATTTGCATATTGCTAAAAGGTTTAGAGTCAGCCAGACAAAATCGTTTTAATTTATTCGCATTTAATGTGTTTGGTTTGACAGACAGTGTGTACGATGAAAGATTTAATAATACCATGTTATGTAAAGCTGCAAGAATGTGATTATCTTCCTGTCGACATAACCACACGTTAGCTAATTTTTTAGCTGTACCAATAAACTCATCACCAAAACCATACACTTTTGAACTTACTTTCTTTATAAAGGATGCAAGGATTTAAATATTCTTCTAGATCCAAAACCACACTCTGAGCCTTGATCTAATAAAACTTGAAAAAAGTTAGACCTGCCACTGTAAGCCTTAGTAATTAAAAAATTCTGTAGCGAGTAAAGTGGAACGCGGCATATTAGCGTAGATATTTCAAAAACAAAACCTTATTATCGTGAGCAATATGATGAGCTCCATGTAACTTCAACCGACTCTCTTGCGTCCTTACATAGTTATTATTTGACTGAGAAGCAACACCCCCTTGACAGGTAATAGAATTGCTTGTACTGCTTGGAGGTTCAGAGGCTGCTAAATTACCTGAAAATTCCTTAAATTAGTAGTGCATTAAGAAATTATGCTTACGTTAGCACTGGGTGAATTTAACCTTGTTTGGTAAGGTATAGGGTTTATGACCAAGTGTAATACAGTTGATACAAGCATGATTGCGAAAGATAAGCTACTTCCTTTTAACAACGAGTAACGCCTTAAATTGAACACATTTGAAAAGTGCACGATTTTCTTTGCAAAGAAAACATTTCGAATTAGAAGAGGCAGTATAATATAGATCTTAACTGTGGAACAACTTTTATCTTCATTTTTATTAGAGAGTTCTTATTTTGATACTTAAATTGCTCCCAATGTTCTGATTCTAGTTTGCCTAAAGTCTATGCTAAAATTTTATAAGATTGAGATTCCAAAGTACAAGCAAGCTGATTAGTTACATTGTAAATACTATCTGCCGCTTATAATGCAAAAATACCAATTCCTTTTTATTACCATAACGCTTTTTTATTGAGTTTCAAGTTGTTTTCAGTGAACTTAAAATGTTAAATTAAATGCTCAGCCCCACCTGCAAAGAAGTTTTTTAATATTAATTGTTTGCAATGCTCAATAAATTGTCTTTATGAAAAATTAGAGCTTCAAATAGATCTCGGAAATTTTCAAAATCGGAAAATTCACCAAAAAAGGAGAAATAATAATTTTAGGCAATTTAGATGTGTTTAAATCATGTCGAGTTGTATGTTCTCTCAAAAGAAAATTCATCGCGTGTCATATTTAATGAATAAGTGTTGATTTGTGAATTAATATAATCAAAAGCACTGAGAAAATTATTTTCTTTAGAAGCAGCAGCTTTTAATTTTTAAACTGACACCAGACATGTTTTCCACTTAAAAAAATAAGCTAACAATTGTACTCACAGTTTCACTGAAGCTTTTCATCATCAATATAATTGAAAATGTACTTATCAATATTCTGACTTGAGAAGTTTTCTTAAGGTAGAAGGAGACAGCTGGGAGGCCGAGATTCGAGAAGTTTTTTATTGTAGAATGAAGTTAATAGAACTTCAAATTCGCAGAAAATTGCGCTGAAGAACCAAAATGAGACCAAAATAAGACAGTCAGTTAATTGATCAAGTTGATGAGAGAGAAAACGTGGATTCCTTGAAATGGATAGCAAGTACAAGGCTCACTGAGTAACCGATTGAATATTGATTCCTCAAAAATGTATGAGGGAGAGCTCACATCTTATTAGGCTTGAAACAAACAAAGTTGCAAATAATACTTGCATTTTCTACAGTCTTTTTCTCGATTTGAGCCTTTCGTCTGGAAATATCAGGAATATCAAAATTGTAAGCATTCTAATTTAGATGAAAAATTAACCGCGCACCGCTTTACTCCACCATTTAAACTTTAACGGCCTCGAAGCAATATTAGTTTAAGCCATGTGCACGTTTTTAATAATAGTTCTTATTCTTTTCATTTGAATCAGCTGTGAGATGATAAGGATTTTCAGAACACAGAAGAACATCAGTAGAACATCAGCGATGAATTCCAAGGAATTACAAAACTGGTTTCCCTTTAAATATCAATATCCTCATCCAGCCAATGGGCCAGGGTGTTATTTTTGGTATGAAACAACCGCGAACCTACAAGACGGAATTCTTATGAAATGTATTTTCGTATAATCATACCATCATTAGTTCCTTCATTTTATTTGTGGAAATGTGGATCGTTCTAGACTCTATTTGCGTTCTTAAAGAAATCAGGACTTCAGTAACTCTGAGGATCTTTGTTATTTATTAGAAGCAGAAAATTGCTGCTAAAAAGAAGCAATTTTGCCGTATTTGAATCATAAGATTTAAACATCTTCTGAATGTATAATGATGGTCTTCAATTTCGATTAACAGAAACTAAAGGAAACTTAAGAAAGTATCAATTTCGAGGAAATAGACGAAATCGACAATAGAGTCTATGAATCCAAAAGAACACCAGCCGACCAGAACATCACATCCAAGGAGAATTAAAAGAAAGAAAGGTATACAGATCTTTCCAGTGTGTTGTGACGGATATACTCGACCACGATTTCACATTACACACACTATTTTACTTTCAGAGTAGTTTTAAGGATGTGGCCCTATAACCTGTGATAGAAATTATATAGGAAAACAAAGTATTTGACTTAAAACGCTGAAAACCGTTTCGGGTGAAATTTCAACAATTCTGAATGGACTAATATCTTAATACTGATTTCCTATTTAAAATCATCCTAAAAAAAGACACAGCTTGAGCCAGAATCAATCAACCTTCTTTTTCTGTAGTTGAATGCCATTTATTGCACACATGTATTTTTATCATTATATTTGAGCAATTGTTTCCGAGGTACTCCACGCCAGATTCACAAATTTTGAAATCAGAATTTTTCTTAATTTATCCATTTTGTTGTCAACAATGCTACCCTTGATCTCTAAGTGGCGTTAAAGTAACGCCTAAGTAAATTCTACGACTTTCGGTGCGATGATATACTCCCTGCAATTACAAAAAAGTGATTTCCGACCCTAGTAAAGTAACTCCAGTCTATACTTATTCCAGCTGATTCTTGTTCAAGGCAAATAATTTTTGCAAACTTTGCTAAATAATTGCAATTTTATATGGAAAATAAGGAATACGTTCAAAAGAAATAAGTTTTAAAATACGAAACAGCAAGTGGGTTCGCCGGGGTCACGAAATCTAGCCAATACTCAAGGTGTGAGAAACTCATGCTCTTCGGGGAAGGCTTCTTTTACAGTACTAAAGTTTCCGCGCAGTAGGTTTCTCAAAAACACTAGATTGAATCAATTTTCCAGGTGCAAAAATTATATGTTCTCTGCTAAAGCCTCGTTTTCATAGGGTTCCTGGAGGGGGCTCCTCGAGAACAATGAAACTAGCATTTTCCTTAGGTGTACAAAAAACGTCTTCTATGAGGAGTCTCTATAGTACATCAAGTTTCTTGGATAAGTTATTCGAGGATATTAGATTGAGCTTCAGTTGAATGTGTAAAAAATACATCCTCTTTTGGGAATATTAGTTTTTCCAGTACTTTGAGGTCCATAGGGTGTGTTTCTCAAGGACTCTAGATTATATCAATTTCCCAGGTATAAGAAACACATTTTTTTGGAGAACTCTAGTTCTTACATTACTGAAAATTTTCTAGAGTGAGTTCCTCGAGAAAAATACATCAAATCGATAAAGATCTATTTTTCATACCTGGGGCATGGGTGCAATCTAGCACCGTTCAGTATTCCACTCCCCGAATCTTAAAGTGCACTGGAGAGTTTGTCACTTGAGTTGTCCTGAATAAAGATTACCGAGGACATACTTTAGGCACATTCATATATAAGAAATATCGTTCTAGATTGGTCATTGATAATAGCAACACCGCTAGGAACCATGCAGAAATACAAAATATCTTGGAAATAAAAGGTTCTTCAAAGTAGTCCTTTCAAGCACATGCACGCATACTAATAAACTTGTGCATAACTATGCCTGATTTGGTTTTGCCAGCAAATGAATATTTTTCCACTCAAGTGGATTTTTATACTATTCTTTTTAAATCGATACCTCCAAGTTTCAGAAAAGCTTCTCTCGAAGTGTACGTCTGAACCACTAAAACTCTGTTATTAGTGACGTCTAAATTAACTATCGTCACTTTAGACGATCAGTGCCCAAATGGTCATTTTATACATCTGCACTTCTGGAGAGGCCACTCACTAAAAATTTGGGAATCTAAAAACTATAAATGAGGCAATCTCAATCAAATTCGTATAGAGTGTTTCAAGATTTCTTTCAGATTGCTGGGAGCGCCGAGAGTTCCAATACTTCTGACGACCGAGGAAATCAGACGCGGCTAATCTCGAAGGCGTTCGTACTAAGTTGGCTGTTAGTTCGTCTCACCAAGGCAATGAGTGCATCACGAAGGTTTGAATGTATGAATGCTTTAAATTTGGTAAAATATTTCCAAGATTTCTAAAAGTACCAAGCGATCTTCAAAGATTTCTCTTAAAACTTCCAGCACAGTAATTAGGAATTCACAAGCGTCTAGCACCTCAGATCTTATCACCGTTGTCTTAGACTTTAGATGAACTGCGCTAAAGTGGTCGATTTAGAAACTAAAATTACCCATGTTTAGTTTAGAGGACTAGAGATAAAGTGGCAATTTCTAATGTCGACATTAATCATGGTTAATTTCGACGACTAGCGTCAAAGCGGTTTCTTTCGAAATCTATACAATCCAAGGTTAGTTTAAACGGTGATTGACAAAGTAATATATTTAGACATCTGAAATAAAAAGAGTTGAAACAACCACTGGCTTTTGAATTGACCTCTTCTTTTTATTACAGATGCGGGTGATCTAAAAACGGCTTTTTTTCATTTTCGTCGCTGCAAAGTGATCCCTTTTGGTATCGAAATAACTCCTTGTTTCTGAAGAAATAAAAAATGCAGGTGCCTCCCAAATCGGCTTTTGTAATCCATATATTTGTTTACTGAAAGAGCAATTACTTAAATAAAATTAACTTTCCATTGACAAAAACCAAAATGATGGCCCCTTAAATATTCTTTAAAACTTCTGCTAAAAAAGTGGTTCTTTTCAACTCAAAAGGAACACTTGAGAGATGCCATTTGGCAAGAAATACTGTCTTTGATTAAATTTCGGTGCAATCTCACAGGGATAAAGCCGTGATCATTCCTGTGTTTCCTACATCTCCGCAAAAAAATCTAACGGAAGTTGTAGACTCTTTCTCTTTTCTGCATTAAAATCAACTAAAGTCGTCCTCAGAAACTCCACACATTTTTGAGGAAGATCAACGGCAAAATAGGTTTCGATAAATTTCCAGGAAGGGCCTGGATTTAGAGTAAAGGGGTCTGGGTTAAGAAATCTTCCGATATCTCCTCGAAACCAATCAATTTTCCTATTTTAGACAACTTAGATCATTTGGATGTCTTTTTGGCTGGCGCTCTTTTCTCGGGACCATCTAGTTCAGAATGGCGGTCAGCATCATCTGTCGTGAGTTCAAGTATTACTCCTCGCAGTTATTCGAAACTTGCTCACCGATTACCTTTGCACTCTCTAGTTATGTCAACTACTCTTTTTCATGCGACAACTAAGTCAGTAGAATTTTCGAGTACTTTATTAAACGGCCAGCGAATTTCCTCTGGGGAAACCTTATTCTCTGCTTCTTACCCAGATAATTTTACAGCTGACTTTACAGTTAGCTCAAAGGTTTTCCCTGGGGAAAATGCTTCCCTAATAGGCAGAAGTACATAATATATGAGGATGTTCCGTGTGGTACAATAAACAATAGATCTCTTTTACCTTAAGTGAATGATGTATCTGATATTATAAATATTTACTATTTGGATATTCTCGAAATATCCGTGTCATGATTGCAACCAAACATTTCTGATTTAGCAGTAGTTATTAGGGGTTATAATGTAATTCGCGCAGATCGAAGAACTAAGAATTTGGTGAGAGGTGACAGGGTAGCTACCTGTATTCAGGATGCATTGAAATTATAATCCCTGATAGGCAACAGCAGCCCATGTAACTCGAATCTTACGGACAGTATCTCTATAGATCTTTGTCCAATTCAGGTTAATTCTCTCCTTTTTTGATTACGCCTCCACAAATTAAGGGTATGTCCTGAGTGCATCATTGAGAAAGAGGATACAGAGAGTACTCAATTATTGCTTAAGATACCCATTTAGTATTAATCATTCAATAAGATTTTTCCGTTGTTCACTAAATCAAACTTGATAAAAATGGATCAGCGATGGAAGCCGCAACTCTATATTCTTACCTTCCAGGTGTGGCCACAGGATGAACTGTAATATTTGACAGAGATTCTTGCTAGTTTGAAAGAAAGGCGTTATCGAAAATCACAAATAACAGGATCCGACCGTAATTTTGTAGTTCCATTTGTTTGATCGTCTAAAACGGAGGCTAATTTTTCCCGCAGATTACCACCCATGCTCGATGATCTTCGTGACCCGTAGTCCTCTTAAACAATATGTTCAGTCAGAAATGGAATAAACGAATAATGCATAACAAGGCCTACTTATTTACTTACTATTCCGTTATCACGTAGTGCACAAACTTGTGTAAATGATTTAGAAAATTCTAGTTATAACTAAAAGGTTAATTTTAAGTTTGTTTGTGAATGGATATTATGGAAAGCGTATAGAGCTGCACCTCTGCCTGTTATATTCCTACAAAATCGCGTTCCTGGAAGAGATCTATGTTATGTAGTAGATGCAGCAATTTTTCGCACAGAAGAAGCACATTTGTCTGTTTTCTATATCATTAGCAACAAACAACTCCAGAATACATATGACGGTTCTCGATTGCGAATACTTGAGCAATAGGAAACTGAATATGGACTCAACTACAGGCAAAATAACGTATTAGTTGCCTCAATTTCGAGTAGAGCGACAAACTCGACAGAACTATCATTGAATCCCCAACACCAGAAACTAGTTTTAATGCGGCACAATTCATCTTTGATTGGACTCGACATCGAATGGAAAACATCGCTGTAGAAATCCTAACATTTACCGAACCCTGAGGTATCGCTCCTAATTCGGTGCCAAAGCTAAATTGAAATCAAGATGATCTCTCATGAAATTTTAAACCTGTAAAGCCGTACTCAATTTGGCGAAGCGTACCTCGCATCCTTTCCTTATAAGTCCATCGACTCATATTTTGACTGACTGCACAAGTAATTTGAGAAGATATTCGACAATAAAATGAATGTTGGAGCTAACACTAAAAAAAGATAGTATATATAGGAAAGATCCAATCACAGGTAAAAGAAAGCCCCACTGAAAACCTTTTTTTTTTCATTAATACAGTACAACTGACCATTGTTTCCGACGAATTTTGTTGATGGGCAGTCGACAACTATATATTATTTTGTTAGTCCCGCGAGCTCTTTGATGGATTTTCTTATGTCATTATTGGTTATAACGTTATTGCTTGCACATTCACATATATAGGACGTGATATCTCTTCAGTGTTTGACATTGACGCGTTACCAGAAAAGTTACTTTTCTAGTAAAGGTAACTCTAACGGTAACGCGTTATTTTTTTAAAGTAACAGTAACGGTAACATGTTACAATTTTCTGGTGATGGTAATTCAAAGTAACGAGCGTTACCGACTATGAATGATTGGGACAAGTTTCAGAGAGCTCTCACGAGCCTGCCTAACAAATCTTGCAACTAGAAAGTATCTTCGCCTGTACGTGGCCCGCACACTTTCATCCACACGCGCGGTGCGTATGTGCCCGCGTATGTGTGGTTAGAGTTCGTGTGATGAGTGTCTAGAATTTTTATAATACCTATATTGTTTAGCCTCGATGAGGGGAAGTCACCCCTTTGACCGGTCGCAGAAATAATGTTGGTCAAGCTCTTACCCCTTCTCAAAGTCTCATAGGGGCGGGTTTGTACAACTTTCAGACTATTCTCAGAAATATTGTTGAATGCAACCCCTTGACTGGTCGCAGAAATAATTTTTTGTGTAATACAATAACAGTAACAATAACAATAATGATATAATAATGTGATAAAAATGTGATAAAAATGTTAAGAAAATGTAACGTTATGTAATGATTTACCAGCATCGAAGTTTATTGCCAACACCGGTCAAGCATCCACTGCCTTTCTTCAATTCTCTAAAGTCCTTAACTTCTCTGAATTCTTGAATTTGTTTTCGAGTTCGATGAATAACTTAAATTCCTTAAATTCGTTAATTTCTTTGACTTCCCTGAATTCCCTGCATTTCCTGAATTACTTCAAATCCCTGAATTCGTTCAATGAAAAAAAGCATTACTTGTACCAAGTTAATTTTATTTGCCTGAATTAGGTGAAAGTCCTGTTCATTTTAAAATAAATATTTGAGGAAAATAAGTATATGCACTTCGAATAAAAAAAAATTCTTTCAGCCAGAAAAATGTTATTTTGATTTAGTTAAGATCGTTTACTTCAAAAATACGACCTATTGGTTGGACTGAAATATTTCTTTGAGTAGTATAAATTACAATAGGAGACAAAAATATACATTTCAAACCATATAAATGACTTTTTTGTAACAAATAAATGTTCCACGAATTACAATGAATATTTCTCTGAAGTGGGGAAATGTAAATTGATGGAAATAAATATATTTTAAGGTCAAGCAGTGAAGTAGTAAGTACTTCAATTGTAGTACATATTTTCCTTCATTAGCAACTAAATTCTTTCAGCTTAAATTGTTATTACCTTTTCTATTTCTATTCATAATTAATTTAAACAAATGACATTAAAGTCAAAAACATGGATATTCAATTTGACAACTTATTCATTTAATGTAAAAAAGTATTCATTTGAAACAAATTACGCCAAATTATTCAATTTTTGATTTCGAATAATGATTATTTTGTTGAAATAAATCAGACAGGTTGCAGAAACAAATCTAGCTACACCTCCTGGTAGTGACGCATCTTGAAATGTACAAGGCCCTAACATTTCAGCTGCCACAACAAGCCGGTCAATCTTCATGTATACAGCACTGACTTCCGTCGCATGATATCTTTGTGAGAAATAAATATGTTTTTCAGGTTTGGAAATATGAATCGATTTAAATGAGCCTGATTCAATTCAAAGAATCTTGTATTGAAGAAATATTTATTTTTATCTGATTTTCACGAATTTCCTGCATTCTCTGAATTCCTTGAATTCTCTAAATTGCTTGAATTCTCTGAATTTCTCTAATTCTCTGAATTGCTTGAATTCTGTGAATTCCCCCAATTCTCTGAATTCTCTAAATTCCTTGAATTATTATAATTACTAAAATTCTCTGAATTCCTTGAATTCTTTGAATTCCTTGAATTCATAAAATTCATAGAATTCTGAAATTGTGCTAATTTCTTCAATTCTCCTAATTCCTTGCATTCTGTTCATACCTCAATTTCTCTTAATTCCTTAATTCTCTACATACCTTGGATTCTTTAATTCTTAGAGTTCGATGAATACATTTAATTCCTTGAATTTTTCTATTTCTTAAATTCTCTGAACTCCTCGAATTCTGTGAATTCTTTGAATTCATGGAACTTTCTGAATTCGTGGAATCCTGTGAATTCGCTGAATTCATGGAATCTGCTGAATTTACTGAATTCCTTAAAGCCTTTGAATACTTTAAACTCTCTGAATTCATCAATTTCTCAGAAATCCTTGAATTTCCGGATTTATTAAATTGTCCTAATTCCTTGAATTCTCTTAATTCTTGGAATTATATGAATTCCTTGAATTCTATTAAATTCTGGAATTCTCTGCAAACCTTGAATTCGTTAAATTCCTCGAGTTCGATAATAACTTGAATTCCTTGAATATTCTGAACTCCTTAAATTCTCTGAATTCCTTGAATTTATTGAATTTATTAAATCAATTAAATTCTTTAAATTCGTTGAACACTTTAAATTTATTATTCTCGAAGTCTCTGAAATTCCTAAATTCTCGGAAATCCTTTAATTTTCTGAAATTCTTAAATGCCCTAATTTCTTGAATTTTCTTAATTTCTGGAATTCTATTAATTCCTTGAATTCTATTAATTTCTGGAATTTTCTGGATACCTTGAGTTTGATAAATTTCTTGAGTTCGAAGAATAGTTTGAATTACCTGAAATCTCTAGTCTTCCAAATCCCTGTAATTGCTTGAATTCTCGTATTTTCTTGAATTTCCTGCGTTCCCTGAATTGCTTAAATTTAAGGAATTTTTAGAATTCAGAGAATTCGAGAAGTTCCAATAATAAAAAAATGCATAAAATTTAAGGAATTTAGAGAATAAAGTAATGCAGCGAATTCCAAAAAATCAGATAAAATAAAAAATTAATAAAATTCTAAGAAATTAAATGATTTAAAGAATTTCGAAAATTCAAGAATATTAGAGAATTTAATAAATTTGAAGATCCAATAAAATTCAGAGAGTTAGATCAACTTTGGCAGTTTAAGAAATTTAGAAGAGTAATGGATTTCAGAAAACTGAAGGAATTCGGAAAATTCTAGAAATCTAGTGAATTCACCGAAATCGTTTCACCAAATTTAGAGAATTTATAATTAAAATTAAGAATCTAGAGAATCTAAGAAATTTTAACAATGTAAGAAATTCAGAAAATGCCAAGAAATCAGAAACAATTTTTATTCACTAATTTGTTTATAAAAAATTCAATTCCTTTGTCAACATTTGCGCCGCAATTATACATTTGTTTCAGATAGTTAATTCATATTTTCTAGTCAAAATTTCTTTCTTCTTTCATTTTATTTGTTGACTGAAAAAAAAATTAGAAAAATTTCCTCAGGCTGATTCATACATTTTGTTGAACATTTTAGGAGATTATTTAAAATATTTTAAAATCTAGAATACTTTTAGATTGCTTACATTTTTTTGATTCTTAAAAAATTTAAATGAAAAAAGTAATTAGTTATTTACTTTTGAATATTCTAATTTCAAAAAGGGCTGTTCAAATGAAATACGTGAGACAAATAAGAGTTTGATAAAAGAACCCGGTTGTTTAACAATGTTAAATTATCTAAGCCTGCACATAAAAATATTTCGTTACTGATTTTCCAAAAACCTTTTTAATGCCGCATAGAAGTGGAAAACCTTGGCCAGAAATAGCTTTATTATGCGCCTGTACGTTCCCAGTTTTTCAGTTCCGGGTTTTAAAAACACAAACTATTTTTAATTACTTGAGATTTGTAAATATATGAAAAAAATATGTAGCATTTGATGACAATTTTTTATTTTTACTTTAAAGATCATTTGAAATTTTAAGTGACATTCAAATCAATATGAAAATGTTTAGGAATTTTAAAGGTTTTAAAAATAATAAAAATATTTTGAAGCTTGAAAAGATTTCCGACAATACAAAAAATATATTATGATTTCTTCCTTTGTTAAAATCATACAAATTAAACAAATTTTCTTCAAAATTTTCTAGATATTTTTCACATATCTGAAATCTTCAGAAATTGGTTTAAATTTTCTCCTCGAACTCAAAATAAATAAATAATGACTCTTCAATATAAAATGGAATTTTTGCAAAAGTACTTTAGCTTACAACAAATTAGTCGAATTTTAATCAAAAGTATGAATTATTAGCAAAGATGAAACATTTCTCACTAAAAAAAATGTTTAAACCAAGAGATGAATTTTTTGAAAGAATTCCATACGTAAATTTAAGGTAGGAAAAATGATTTTACACAAAAATAGAATCATGCAGAAAAGTTAGTTCAACGTTTAACAAAGTAGTTGAATTTTAAACAGAAAAAGAATAAATTTCCATAACGAAATAATAATTTTATACCTTGAAATAAATTTAAAAAAATTAAGTTTTAAAGTAAAGTCATAAATTTTCCATTAAAATGATTAAACCTAAACCAAAGAAATTTAAAACAAATTGTAGAAATAAAAAAATACAAAAATTCTACCGTTCACTTGAGATCCCAACAAAATTATCAATTTTCAACGAAAAAGTTGATATTAATCCCAATAAGTGAATTTCATATCAAAATGTTTAAATTGTCCACCTAAAATGATGAATTTAAAACAAAACTTGAAATTGTAACTAGAAGTGTAATTCTTTTACGCTTTCTACCAAATAATTGAATTATTATTAAAACAGAAAAAAAATGTTTAAAAATACATAAATTTTTAACAAATTGTCTAATTTTAAATTTAAAAAAAAAAACAGATTTTTAACAAAACTGAAATTTTTGTATTTTGAGTTACAAAAATTGGGTTTCAACCAAAGAAATTTTAAGCAAGGGGTTCAATTTTCAACCATGAGAGATTTCTCAACCGAGAAAATGTGAATCTTGAATAAAAAGTTCTTTTCCAACGCAATAGTTGAAACTTCTATCAAACTGAAAAGACAAATTTCCAACCAAATATTTTTTATAAATCTATTTCAATATATTTACCGAGAAGTTTTAGCAAAATCGAGAGAAAAAATGTTAACGTATAAAATAGTTCTTAAATAACTCGGCTTTATAAATAATTAATTACTTTATATATCTTTTAAAGTAATGAGGAAGAATTTTATTCATTTAAATCTTAACGGGAAATGTAATGCGCATTTGATGCTTTAATCAAAATTTATACCAAAAATTTATTAAATCTTTACCAAAAGAGACGAATCTTGGTGTGAAATTTTTTGAATTTGTTCTGTTATATACCATTTATTAGTTGAAAATTTAAGTATTTGTTTAAGAAGATTTGCTAAAAAGTTAATTTATTTTAGTTTAAAATTGACTAATTTTGTTTCAAATACGCATCTTTTTTATTCGAAAAATAAATTATTTTGGTGGTAAATGCATATTTTTGGATTCTAAATTTCATATATTTTTTTTTAATTCGCCTCTATGACCTGAAAATGGTTTGATTTAACAGTTTTTTATTAAAAATAACCCACTTTTTTTATGAGTTATCAATTATGACATTTATTCTTTATAATTTTTTAGTCTTCAAAGATTGATCAGTTTTATAGAAAATTCAACTATTTGGTTGGGAGTTCCCTTTTTCTTTTTTAAAAATTAATTATTTTAACTGTACATTTATTAATAAAAATTTCAATGAATTAATTTTAATCAACTAAAACTTAATTATGAGTGACTAATGCCTGACCACTTGCCGAGTGATCTACTTAAAATTAGCCGTGCTTATTTTTTTGTAAATTTAACTAAAAAAATTTTAAAAATTCATTTTCAAAGTATACTGATTTAAAATAAATGTTTGGATTCAATAAAAAATGCCTAAAAGCCTGAAAGTAACTATCTAAAAAAGATGTCCAATTGCAATGCAAATGTTAAAAAATGTATATTATTTTTCATAAATAAATAATGAACGAAAATTATTTCGTGGGGATTGGCAGCGATTCGCCACTTAATTTACTCTGAATTTCAAAAATTATCCATATCCATATCCATATCCATGTCCATATCAGAGTTTATTCCTTTGAAAAAATTCAGTCTGAATATCCAGAAATAGCGAAATAGTGCATTTGTTAATTAAGGTAGTTTAAACCATTATTAATTTTTATTTTGTGGCCAAATATTATACTTAGGTTTTATTTTCAAATTATATGTGATCGATTTCATTGAAAAAACTTGATTTCTTTCATCACAAATACGTGATATGGATATTTGTTCATAAAAATTAAATTTAAAATAACAAATTATTTATAAATTTTAATTAATTGTACTAAACAACTCTTTTTGTCCATAAATTGTTCAAATTTAGAGCGAGTGAAGTTATCAATCGCCGCCAATCCCCACGAAACCATTTTAATTCACATATTTGTTTACAACAATTTCAATAAATTTTTTAACATTTGCATTGCTATTGCACCCCTTTTTTCGTAGTTCCTTTCAGTTATCTAGGTATTCTTGATTGAAGCAAAGCATTTTTCAAAAACCAGTATACTTCAAAAGTCAATTTCTTTCTTTTGATCTTTGTTATTAAATAAACAAAAATTTAAAAATTCCCTATGAAAAAATCGATGAGAAATTTGATTAGCTTAAATAATTTTTCTTTCTTTATTAAAAAAAAATGTTAATTTCTATCCTGGACGGCGTTATCACCTTTCAAAGTCAAAGCAAACCTTTAATGGTTCATTTGTTTATTGGTCCCGTACTCGTTGGTATTGTAGATATTATTTATTTCATGTGTAAGTACTTCATATAAGAATGTATTACATTCTTTCAAGCATTTCAAAAATTTGGAGAATTTTTGATACTTTAAAACTTGTTCTTGTGGAATTTTAAATTGTGTACATTTTTAATACCAGGAACTGCAAACCCAAGAAGGTGAAGGCGCATGATGAAGAGATTTCTGTCCAAGGTCTTCTATTTCACAGCAAAAATGTTTGTTTTAAGATAATGTGAAGAATTCTTGAGAATCATGTCAAAATTTCAAATGATTTTCTATTTTGTTTAAATTCATTTGAACACAAAATTTTAAAAAATTTTAAAAACAGTTTGAACGATATCTTAAATATTTTAAATTATCAGAAACATTTTAAGGCAATTTTTATAATTTCATAGAATTTTTTAAAAATTGTAGGAAGAGTTCTAATCACTTTCGAACATACTTAGAAGGCTTAGAAGCTTTCAAAAATTCCAATATAATAAAAATGAAAAAATTTCTTTAACGCAATATAGATTTTTTACAAACAATATAAACATTTTTAAGAATTAGGATATTTGTGGGAATATTTTGGATGTTTTCACATTTGAAACAAATTTTTTTAATGATTTGCAATTAGGAAATACACCGAAAAAAGCTGTAAGCTTTTGAGATAATTATTTTAATTTTTGGAATATAATTTAACTTTTTTTTGAAAAATTTGTCCATTTGATTCATGTTCAAGAGCTTTAAAGGTAATAACGCTCTTTTAAAACTTGGAACGATTTTCAGAAATATTTAAAACTATTTTTTAATGTTTGGAAGATAATTCAACATTTTTTTTTATTTAAACAATGTTTAAGAGCTTTAGAGATAGCAAGGCTCTTTTAAAACTTTGGACGATTTTCAAATATACTTGAAACACTTTTTTTAATTTTTGGAAGATAATTTAATTTTTTTTTTGGAAAAATTGTCAATTTAAACAATACTTAAGAGCTTTAAAGATATCAAGGGCCTTTTAAAACTTAAAATGATTTTCAGAAATATGTAAAATATCTTTCAATTTTTGGAAGATAATTGAACATTTTTTTGTAAAATTTATCAATTTAAGCAATGTTTAAGAACTTTAAAGATAGCAAGGCTTATTTAAAACTTGAAACATTTTTTTGGAAAATTGGCCAATTTGAACAATGTTTAAAATTGTTAAAGATAGCAAGGTTCTTTTAAAACTTGGTACAATTTTTAGAAATATGTAAAATATTTTTTTTATTTTTTGAAGATAATTTAACATTTTGTTGTAAAATTTGTCAATTTAAACAACTTTTAAGAGCTTTAAAGATAGCAAGGTTCTTTTAAAACTTGGACTATTTGCAGCAATACGTAAGATATTTTTTTAATTTTTGAAAGATTATTTAACATTTTTTTAGAAAATTTGTCAATTTTAACAATGTTTAAGAGGTTTAAAGATAGCAATGCTCTTTTAAAACTTGGAGCAATTTTTCGAAATGTGTCAAATATATATTTTTTTTTAAGATAATTTAACAATTTATTGTAAAATTTGTCAATATAAACAACTTTTAAAAGCTTTAAAGGTAGCAAGTTTCTTTAAAACTTGGGACGATTTTGAGCAATACATAAGATTTTTTTTTAAATTTTTGGAAGATAATTTCACATTTTTTTGGAAAATTTGTCAAATCAATCAATATTTAAGAGCTTTAAAGATATCAAGGGTCTTTTCAAACTTGAAATGATTTTCAGAATTATTTAAAATATTTTTTTATTTTTTGAAGATTATTTAACATTTTGTTGTAAAATTTGTCAATTTAAACAATGTTTAAGATTCTTAAAGATAACAAGGCCCTTTTAAAACTTGGAACAATTTTTAGAAATATGTAAAATATTTTTTTAATTTTTTGAAGATAATTTAACATTTTATTGTAAAATTTTTGAATTTGAACAACTTTTAAGAGCTTTCAAGGTAGCAAGGTTCTTTTAAAACTTGGACTATTTGCAGCAATATGTAAGATATTTTTTTAGTTTTTGGAAGTTAATGTTACATTTTTTTGTTGAAAATTTGTCAATTCAAACAATGTTTAAGAGCTCTAGAGATAACAAGGCTCTTTTAAAACTAGAAATGATTTTCAGAAAAATGTAAAATATGTTTTTAATTTTTGTAATATTATTAAACATTTTTTTAGAAAATCTGTCTATTTGAACAATGTTTAAGAGGTTTGAAGATATCAAGGCTCTTTTCAAATTTGGAATAATTTTTTGAAATATGTAAAATATTTTTTTTAATTTTGTGAAGATAATTTAACATTTTTTTAGAAAATTTGTCAATTTAAACAACGTTTAAGAGCTTTGTACACAGTAAGGCTCGTTTAAAACTTGGGTCGCTTTTCAGAAATATGTCAAATATTTTCTTAATTTTTGGAAGACAATTTATTGCTTTTTTTGTTGTTGAAAATCTGGCAATTCAAACAATGTTTAAGAGCTTTAAAGATAGCAGGGCTCTTTTAAAACTTGGAACGATTTTCAGAAATATGTAAAATATTTCTTAATTTTTGGAAGATAATTCACTTTTTTTTCAAATGTATTTGCTGGGCACTTATTGGTTTCCATTCATAGTAATCCATTTACCACTAACATTTTATTATGCACTGAGAGATGTATTGCATTTGTTTCTTATAAAAATATCTCTTTCGTTTATTCTATTATAACCATTATTAAAAACAAATTTAACGAAATTTCAAAATAAAGTATAAAATATGGCTTATAATTCACAATTATTACTGTTATTATGAGTATTATAATAATAATAATAATAATTGATCAATAAAAAGAAATGAATGTTTTTAAATAATTTTCTGCATACAAAAATTGTTCGTATAATAGAAATATATCGAACGATATTACATTAATTCATAAAATCGAAATTTTTTATTCAACGATATCATATCAACTCATAAAGTCAGAATGTTTTCTCTTTTTAAACTCGCAATTTTAAATATGATCTCGTAATCTTATGTATATCACTGTGATCCAAATTCCTGTGAAAGAAATTATTATTAGGATTATATGTCCATAAAATTTTGTCATAATTTGTAAAATATCTCAAAACAAAGTGTAAATATTTTTCTTACATAAAAAAATACTTTGTCATATTAAAAATAAAATTTATTAAAATCAAGCAAATGTCTATTACATTTTAAACTACTTTCAAATTAATGTAATTATCTCCTAAATGTAAATATTAATTTTTGTTCCTAAATCATAATGTTTATTGATATGATGATATGATGAACCTTTCACAAAAGAAAATATAAAACAAGTTTTTGAGCTGGCAATCCAGAAATATACATTTTCAACAAAAAATTTTATTTTTATCCATAGAAAGATTTATTTTTAGATAAACTATTAATTGATCAATATTTATTTTTTGTACAAAATAACTGAATTTTCAACCCAAAAAAAATAATTATCTAAGAAATACATCAATTTTTAACAATTAGTTAATTTTCGAACTAAATCTCGAACCATGAGAGGTTTGTCAGTCAAGAAAGAAAGAAAATTTCAATAAAATTGTTCACGCTTTAAGCCAAAATATGAATTTAAAACATAAAAATGAATTGTAAAAAAATACTTCAATTTTAATTTACAAAAAAGCCGCAATGAAAATTAAAATACCAATCCAGCACCTCATTTGCTTGAAGAATTTTGAATTTGTTCAGAATTTCGAACTTTATAGGAATTTTAATTTTTTTTTTGAATGTTGAAGATTTAAATAATTTTGTAGTCTTAAATAATTTTGATGATAATTTCTAAAAAGAATCAATATTCTTGAAAATATTTCAGTCTATATATACTAGTCTCTATGTAATTTGCATTTATGGACGATTAAGGAATTTCTCTATTTTTTAAAGTAATGAAGACTCTTTTTATTTATTAAAGCATTTAGAACAATAATTCAGGTCGGTCAGGCAAAAAAATTAAAGGCTTAGATGCTCGATCTCAAATAAAATTCAACCCAAAAATATTATTTCTACAAAAAAAATGTTATGCGTATTTGATATTTCAATAAACAAAAATATTTTTAATTAAAAAATTTTCGGAACTTGTAAAAACAAAATTTAACCGAATACTTGAATGTTTCTCCACAAAGGTTTAATTTTGGCGGTTGCACATTTTAAACTGATAGAAATTCAATGTTTACCAAATAAAAAAGTTTATTAATGAAATAATCATACTTTAAACTAAATAGATAAATTTTTAACTAAAATAATAAATTTTTACGAAAAAGGAAAATTAACTTAAAAAATATTGCGAACATTGTAAAAGCTGATTTTTAATTTAAAAATTTTTTTGAATGAAAATAAAAAACAGTTAAATTTGACCAAAAAGAGCAGTTTAACAAAATAGTTACATTTTTAAGCAAATATGATGATCTTCCACTGTAATAAAATTACTTAGAGCTAACTAAGTATATGAGAAATAATCATTAATTCTTTAATTTGTTAACCTTTTTTTTGTTTAATTTACATAATAATTGCATTTTCAGGCATTTTGTTCCAGCTCAATTTCATATAGTCATAACAGCTTAGCTATTTGCTAAAATCTTCAAAGTTTCATAGAGTAATATTAGATAAATATTTTTCAATTTTATAAAATGAATCATCAACAATTGCATAAACAAATTATTTGTTGAAAGAATGTTTTTCCACGATTTTCCATAATTTTACATTTTTTTAAGTTTTATTGATAGAAATTTTGAATAAACCAATAGAATAATAAAGAAATTTCTTCTCGAGATTTTTATTATTAATATAATAAACAAATATAATAAACAAATGCATTATTCAGGCATTTTTCAACACAAAAATGTGTTTTTCTCTTATTGTTTGATTTAATTCGGAATTTTATGCTGATTTCAAAAAACTTTATTATTTTTTAATTTTATTTTATGATTTTTTAAAACAAATTTAATAGATAAATACCTAATTCAGGCTGCTTTCAGCAAATAATTAGTTTTTTTTAATGCGATTCCTTTCAGTTACAAACTTCATGAAAATTTCAGCAATATTCATAACGAGTTAATAAATTTTATGATTTTTTATGATAATTATTATAAAAAAATGCGTAGATAAGGCATTTTTCTAAAGAAGAATTCATTTTTTTTCTATGAAAATTTTTTAAATTAGAAATTTCGTTATAATTTCTGAAAAAATTCATAATTTGTTAAATTAGTTTAAGACTTTTGAAATATTTAAATGAACAAGTGCCTTAGTGAGGCATCTGTTGACAGAAAAATCCTTTTTTTCGATGTCAGACTTGTTAATTTGGATCTTCATAATTAATTAAGCAACATTCATTGTTACTTGATAAACTTTGAGATTTTTTAAACGAATTTACTAATTAAATGCCTTATCTGGACATCTGTGTACCCAAAGATTGGTTTTTTCTATCGAAGAATTCCTAAATAAAGCATTTATTTATTAAATTTGTTTATAACATAAACTATAATAATCTCAAGAAGAGAATTTTTCAACATTATATTGTTTTTTTTCTTCAAAATTTCTTGTAACGTAACACAAAAAAAACGTAAGATTATGAAACATCGTAAAAATAATTTTTTCAGCAAGTAAATTGTTGGAAAATTTTTGTTTGTTGACAAGAAAATTAGGTTTACTAATTTAAGCGAAATCGGTTAATATTAACATGTTACCCGAATCGCACAAAGTTTCTTATGCAACTAACATAGGGAAAAGTACCGTAAATTTTCAGATGCAGTACATTTTTTATATTTTATCGGAATCCCTTGGCTCTGTAGACTTATGATCCTAAGACTATGTAGGAAAAATATATCTACATGAAAAAATTGATATTGATATATTTGAAAAAATTACAATTTCTAAAATCAATGATAAAAGTCAGACCGAAATCTCATAAAAATTCACGCGTTCATGCGTTCCGGATAATTCGACCCTCTTTGGGGAGTCTGCCAATTAGGTTTGGACGGGGCTAAAACTGGCTCGCTGTGGCAATTCCAAGAGAACTAATAATGATTGTGACTGGAATTGTTCTATATTTTGATGATTGTGCAAAATATAAACATTTTATCAAAAAATCGGCTCTGCTTCCTTTGAAATATGATTATTTAGATGAGATATGTGATAAATTAGACACTAATATTCCACTTCAGTTCTTTATTATGATCAAATTTTGACAAGGCATCACCAGCATCGGTTTTGCAGGATGACTTTCATATAAATCAGATACCGGCTTTGGTGTTTCAAGATCTTGGTGAGAAAGTTAATTTTAATCAGCTAATGCATGCGCTAATTCTTCAAGATTTTTCTTACGGGCGACTCTGTTTTGTGAAGGTATTATTTTGTATCACAAAATAGGGAGATTAGTTCTAGGTTGTAAGGGATGACTTTGCATTTATCAATCAAAACGAAAATCGCATTCAGGTAATGAGTATGCGATTTATTTTATCTAAAGTAGGGAAATAGTGGACGAGTGCAAAATGATGAATGAAAAATACAATTTTTTCTTTTGTTTTTTATTTTATTAAACTTTTGTGCACAATATTTTAATATTTACATTAAGGAAACCAAATAGTACTAAGAACCGTCTGCAGCCAGATTTTTATTTAGAGCACTCGCATTTTCTTGGCTTAGTGGCCAAGGGAGGAGGAAAACTGCAGGAAACCTTTCCCGAGTGCTGCCGGTTACCGACAGTCGAGTTTGGATGTAGACTTTTCCACTTCATAGACATAGAGTGTCCACACACATCCTCGACGTCAAACCCCCCGCTCGACATTCGTTATGCTACAACTACTGTCGTCGGTTCCTTTAAGTGCTTAAAAAACCTTCTTAGACTTTCTAATTAAAAACTAATTAAAATTCTTTTGAATTCCTTCAAATTCCTTCAAAATTGAAGGCATTCAAAGAGTTCACAGAATTCAGAAAATACACTGCATTAGTGGAATTCAGAGTATAAAAGAAATACATAGGATGCGAGAGTTTTCGAAATTGCAAGAAGTTCAGAGAATTTAAGGAATTCATTTGAGAAAAGAAATACATAGAATTCCATGAATTTTGATAATTTAATGAATGTAGAGAATTATAAGAATTATAATCTTAAAGAAATGCAGAGCATCTAAGTAATTTATTGATTGTATTCTATTTAGTGAAATCCAAGACATCAAACAATTTCAAGAATTTCATGAATGCTAAGAAATCTGGTAATTCAAAGGATGTTACAATTTAAGAGGGTCAAAATCTGCCAAAAAACGGTGACATCCATAATAGAAACTCCCTTAGAAAATTCTAGAATTTCAGAAAATTTTGTAAATTGCAAGAATAACTGCAATTCGGGGAATGAAATAAATTTAGGGAATTGGAAAATATAGAGTATTCGAAAAACTCAGAGAATAAATTAGTTTCGACAAATTCAAGAAATACAGAGAATTTCAGAATCAGAATACTTCCGAGAAATCAGCCAAGTTGAAGAATTCAAATAATCAAATCAATTTAGAAAATTATTAAAATAAATGAATAAATAATTATTATGAATAATCAATAATAATATTATTTTTAATGAGATATTATTAGTAAGATATAAAATTCTTCTCATAAAAATAACTTTTCACTTTATTCTACTCTTTAAAAACTGACCCCTTGCATTTTACGAGTTTCATGGAAATTAATAACCTTAAACTGTCAAATAAATATAATTTTTCGAAAGCCCAATATTTCAAAAGGAAAAATGTAGAAGCGGGAAAAATTTTTTTAAAATAAAATAGATACAGAGAATAAATAAATGATCTGTTATCATAATTAAATGGAAATGTATTATGATTATGGTTTTCTCGCACATAATTCTTTATGCCATCGATTTATGGCGGACTTATATCACCACCCCGGGATCCACTGGGTCTATACAAACTTCGTACGTCAACTGAAGGGAATCCACTTTGGGCACCGTATAGAATACGAAATGAGTCTTCACCGGAATTTGGTTGATACGATCTTCCGCTGCTTGCTGGTGGAGACGAGTGTCCTGGATTTACTTGGCTTACTGGGAATCCCATTGCCATACCATTAGGGTGGTTTCCTTGGAATGGTGGGTGTCCTTGGAATGGTGGGTGTCCTTGGAATGGTGGGTTTCCTTGGAATTCTGGGTTTCCTTGGAATCCTGGGTTTCCTTGGAATTGTGGATTTCCTTGGAATGCTGGGTTCCCTGCGAATCCTGGGTTTCCTGGCGGAGTCTGATGATGGCCTGGTGTGTGTATTAGCGGAGCCATATTTGCGACTGGTGGTGGGGGTCCCTGGAAATTTGGATGATTTGCATGACTGGGACTATCATCGAATCCTGGCGGTTTCGGATATCTATTGGGTTGAAGTTTTTTAGGTCCTTTTGACCCGAAAATGCTGCAGCAAGATGATTCAGCCATTAATTCTGCAAAGAGAAATTATAGGAAATAAGAAAATTAATCACGGTAAATACCTGATATCAATCATTTTTTATAATAATTGTTTATAAAATTTTAAACTTATGATTAATGTACATGAATGCACCCAAAAACTCAATTTGACCATAAATTGTTTGATTTTTTGCGAAACGATTGACCAATCACCGCCAATCCGCATTTGTGCATTCGAAAATTTTATTTTTTATTGAAAATTATCTTTCATTTCTAGTTTTTCTAAAGAAAACGACGACTGCTAGTATTTTTCTACAAAATAATAATTGAGAATACACCACAGATAAATACTGTCTGACCACTAAGCGAGTGATCTACTGATAACTAGCTTTGACTTTGGAAAGTCATAGCGCCGACCATAATATAGATAGAAATATTTTTATATAATCGTTAAAAAAACTTATTGAATTCTGCGTTAATTGAGCCTTAATTGAAGTAATTGGGCCTTGCAGGTATAAAATTATCAGGTAAGAAAGACAAAAATAAAATTCTGAGTTTTAAGGAATTTTGTACTTTTAATGTGCAGAACTCCTGAAAATAAAACCAAGAATCCAACAACCAAATTTTGACTACACCATAAAATTTTCCTATTGAAACTTAAAAAGAGATAAAGAAAAACACTTTTTTCTCCTAAAAAATTAAAGAAAATGATTTTTCTTCTTGGGCAAAAATAAAAAAGAAGTAAGAAAAATAAGACGGCAAACTAGCAAATCTCCTTCCTTCCCTTTTTTATTTCATTGGTCTAACATATTGGGTGTCAGGAAGAGAGCTTCGTGGTATTGGTACTGTTCCTATCTGCTTGATTATGTTTTATTTTTTTATTCTTTTTTTTGCCTTGATAAGGGTTCTGTATGACTGCCAAAATGTTTGTGTTTTTTAGAGATGTTTTTTTGTTGAGATTTAATAATTATAAAAATAAAAAATATGAAAGAAATAAAAAACTAAAGGAAGGGGGTTTTGGTTGGTTGCCTTCTCATTTTTCTTTTCTCTTTTTTATTTTTATCCAAGGAGGAAAATTATTTTCTGTCTGTTTTAGGAGAAAAAAGTTTATCTTTTTTAAATTTAAATAGAAAAATTTTATGATGATTGCCCAAATTCGGATGTCGGATTCTTGGTTTCATTTTCAGGAATTCTGCACATTAATTTAATTATTGGACGTTTAATAGGATTTTAAATTTGAATATAATCTATTTAAATTTGTTTTATTTTAATTTTTTCCTTCACAGAAACTTTCCTTTGGCATAAACTAGGAATTTGAATTTATTTGATATTTTTAAAAAGTTATTTTTAAGCTTTGAAATATGATTTACGTAAAAAAGCATATAATTGGATTTGAATTTTAATTCCTGCCAAAAGTCAACGTATAACCCAAAAATTCCCTTAAAATCGGTATTCTATATTTGTATTTCCCACAAGAAAATTTAATGCAAACTAGGATAAATCACATTAACTTAGGGTCATTTGAAGTAAAATTTACAAGCTTTCTTATAGGTTTTCAACTACCATTTTTTGGTTAGAAATGCATGTATTTGTTAAAACAGATTCTGTTCCACAGGAGAATGTATTTCATTGGTGTAGAATTAGTTATTTTTATTTTAAAAAATTATTTGAAGTAAAAATTTTTCCTTATATTCCTAAAAAAAATTCTTTTCATAAACATTCAATCTTTTTGGTATAAAGCTCATTTGTTTGGTTGAATACGTAACTAGTTTGTTAAAAATTTATTTTGTTCGCCTAAAAAAATATTTCTTCAAAGGGACAATTCTTAAATTAAGTAACAGTTCAAGAAGGAGAGATTAATTGAGATAAATGTCAGGAATTTAAAACAAAAATTTTTCAAAAGTTCTTTAAACAATAATGACCAAGTAAAAAGAAAAATTGGCTAGGAATTATATTGATTTCTTTTGCATTTGGGTCCTCCTGAAGATTTTCTTTGAGTTATAGAGTCTTTAGTTAAAACGATTAATGTTCAACATGAATTTGATACCAAATAGTTAAAGATTTAACCAAAGAGATGAATTTTCAACCCAAAACTTTAATTTTCTACGAGGAAAAAAGATGTTTCAAACAAATAATTAAATTTTCAACTAAAGAAGATTAATTTTCAAATAAAATTGTCAATTTTCAATCACAAATAGAATATTCGAATTTTCAGTAAAAAAGAATTGACACGAAATTTTAGAATAATAATTAAATTTTAAATTAATAAAATGTAACAAAAATAAACTGCTTTTTATAGGATACGTATTTATTGTTTGATCCGTAAGAAACAACGTTAAAAGTAAAAAAATTCAATATTTTTACGAACGACGCAAGCTGAGAAAAAATAATTAAACAGAAGTTATTCAACCAATAGAGAGCTACAAATTCATTATTATTGATCTTTTAGTGGAATGCATAGTTTTATTTTAATCGTAAAAAAATACATTAGAAATAAAATAGTTAGAAAAATTGGTCATAAACTCTTCTTATAAGGATATATTTAAAATAATAAAAAATTGGCATTTGCATCCTTTTTAAAGAAAAATCTCTTTATCATCTAGTACGTATCAAAATGGCTCATCAAACATATTTTCTTTTAATAATTGTCAACGCTTATCATTAATCTTTTTTATAGATAATTTAAATTAAAAAATGGAAAATCTTCAAACTTTTCTATAAAGAAAAAAGGGACTCATTTTTCTATTTGTAAGCCTTCATTGTTTATAAAAAAGTAATAATTTTAAGCTTTAAAATTTTTTGAGTTTTTCATGTCTAAAAAGCACATTCTATACATATTAGTTATATAATTTAACTAAAATATTATAAGATTGAAAAAAATCCATGTATTTAAAATGTATTTAAGAATATCAAAATTGCAATGCTGCCTAAAGTTGAATAAAAATATTAATTAAAAAAAAGTCTAAAGCAATGAAAAACATGAAAAATCGATAAGTTAAAAAAAAAACATATTGCTTAACAGATTCAACTTTGTACATAAAAATGAGATTGCAATTTTTTGGAATCTGAATAGAGGCTAAACACACAAATTGATTTCCGTGCATATAAGACTTTTAAAACGCACATTCACCTTCCTTACTTTTCTATTTCCTGATATAAAAAGTGTAAATAGTTTAAAATACGTGAAAAGCAATTTTTTCTTCCAGAAATGTTTTGCTAGTTATTGCTAGTAAAATAAGGCAAGGTGACCGAGAACTTAATTTTAAAAATTCACTGATTTTTTATTGACTAATTCTTCATTTCCCTTTTCAACAAAATTGTTCAATTACCATAAGTTTTAAATCACAAAGAAAACTCTAAAAAAAAGTTTATCCAAAAAAGATTCAAGTTGATTCTTAAGCAACAAAATGTGAATTTTAAACTAATAAGTTATGTTTGTTTACCTAAACTTTTTATCAAGTTTTGCTTAGTTAAAGAATATCTTGTAGCAAAATAAATTGAATAAGTTATTACGATAGCCATAAGACGAGAAACGTTGTGTCTTTTTTTGGAAAATATAATCATTTTCTATTTCTTAAATCAATTTGTTCATAAGAAAGCTACATATTATGATTTATTTATAACAATAACAAATAAAACTTGTTAGAAATATTTTTTTTCAGTTCATATGAGTTTATTTTAGTTGAAATCCATTTTGGGTAAACAACTTTTCTCTACTCATTTTTTTCGCACCTTGTGTAATCTTTCAACAAATTAAATGTTTTATTTTTAATGTTATTTTTTATGATTAAAACAAAACCAAGCATTCCATTAAAAAAATCAGTGAAAACACATTTGTAGGTCTTTTTGGATGAAAAACTTTTCTTTATTTGTTTTTCTTTCCTTAGCTTGTATTGTTTGTCAAAAAATTAAATTTTTTCTTTTTAATGTTGTTTCTCAATAATGAAAAAAAGGTATCCCATAAAAATAGATTAATTTTTATTGGCATTTTTTTATTCAAAATTTAATTATTTTGACATCACTTCTTGTAACTTATTCTACTAGAAGGGTTCGTTAGAAGAAAATTTTTTATATTTCCTTGATACATTAGAAAAAGCTTGAAATTTGTCTTTAAAATTTTTTGATACATTTGGATATATTTTTTAATTCACGATAATGTTTAAAACCTGCGCAAATTCTCAAAAATTCCTTGAAACTTTCGAATCCCTTTTGAATTCATTTAGAGTCTTTAAAATTATTATAAATTTGTAGAAATGATTTTAAATTCCTTGAAAATAAAATAAATTAAATTTATTTCCTTAATTTGTCTAGAATTTCCTTAAAATTTGTTTAATCCTGCAAAATGTTTGAAGTATCAAGAGGTCCTATCAAATCCCTTGAATCTTGTAAGATTCTTTGGAATATCTAAAAATTTCTGAAGATCCACAAAAAAAGTTAAATTCTTTGATATTTTATTATTCTTTTAAAATTATTTCGAATATTATTAAATAACGTAAAATATTTAAAATCCCCATAAAGTGTTCTGAATCCTTCATCCACTTTGGAATCGTTGAAATATGTAAAAAATCGTTTGAAATACAATTTTTTTTTTATTCCCTGAAATTATCTAGATATTTATTGTAGTCAAATAATTTGAAATCCCTTCAATGCAAATTAAACTTATTGACTATAGTTCTGTAAAAGCATTTAAAATCTTTGGGCGTTCAAGAAAATCTCTTAAATTTTTTCGATTTTACAACAACATATTATGAAGGTTTTTCACTGCTTTGAAGAAAATATCTTTCTCTAATAAGGCAGAGAATTTGTTAAAATAATTTTAATATTGACTTGAAAAGTTATGTATATTAATAATAAAAAATCTATCTTTTGGTAGAATTTTTTTTTTAATTAAAGAATAATTTTTTTGACGAAAAATTGAGCTATACCATGTATCGTCGAAATTCCTGTCTTAGCGACGTTCAATCATTTCGTTTGAAAATTGATTTACTTGTTTGAGAATTTATTGCATTAGGTTCAACTTATTTTTTTAAATTTAATTTAAGCTATTCTATTTCTTGTTAAAAATTTTTATTTTCTGTTGAAAATTAATCTATTTTGTTAAAAATTTATCTTGTTTGGTAGTCATAGTACATTTTTGGTTGAAAATGTGTTTTCTTATTGAAAATTCATTGCACAACTAAAAATGACAGTATTTAATATTTTGTTGGAATTTCATCTTTTATGATAAATATTTAATCTTTGTAAATTAACATTCAGATATTTCGTTTTAAATTTATTTCAGTTGATCAAAAGCTTATTTCTCTAATTCGAATTTCAATTTTCGTCGAAAAATTAATTATTTTTCCTATATAAAATTTATCAGTTTGGTTCAAAATGTAACTATTTTGCTGGAAATTAATAATTTTAGCTAAAAATGTAATATTACAATTTTTATTTAATAAATCTTAATCAACTGAAACTGAATTCTTCATTATGTTTTTGAATTTATCAACATTCCTCTCTTCCAGTTTTTCAAATACCCAATCGGCAAGACTGAGTAATTTTTCTTTAAGAGAAAGAATTTTATCTTATTTGTGGACGGCGTTATCACCTTCTAAAGACAAGGATAATTTTGAATAGGCCACGCGGTTATTGGTCCTAAATTCGTTGGTGGTGTAGAGATTATTCAGTTTATGTGATTTGATTGGAAAAATAATTTTTAATACACAATAAAAATTTAGAACACTCTACCGACGAATAGTGTCTCACTACTACCCGGATGAGCTACTAAAAATTAGCCTTGAATTTGAAAAGTCATAGCGACATCAAAAATATAGATGAAAATTGTTGTATGTCCCTAATTTAAACTGATAAGTTCTATTTGTTCACCTAAATTTTTTTATCAAGTTTTGCTAGTTTAAAGAATATCTTGTAGCAAAATAAATTGAATAAGTTATTACGATAGCCATAAGACGAGAAGTATTGGGGAGGGGGGATATAATCAATTTGTTTATAAGAAAGCTGCATATTATTATTTATTTATAACAATAACAAATAAAACTTATTGAAAATATTTTTTTTAATTCCTATGAGTTTATATTAGTTTTATTCCTACTCCAGCTTTTGGCAAGAATTACGAAAATGAATTTATTCATTTGATATTTTACAGAAGGAATTTTTAAGAGCATAGATATGATTTGTGTAAAACAGCAAGTAATTAAATTATTTTTTCTAGTTCCTGCTAAAGGTCAAAGTATAACTAAAAAAATCCTTAAAAATGGTATTTTATTTTGGTCTTTTTTATCGTGATAATTTAATAACCTCTATGCTAAATCAATTTAACTAAGAATCATTTTAAAAAAATTTGATGAGTTTTCCTGACGTTTGGAAAAAATATTTTAATCTCGATTTTGAAAGGATTTATCACCTTTCAAAGTCAAGGCTAATTTTTAATATATCACCCGGTTGTAGTTTCAAAATTAGTTAGTAATGTAGATATTATTTATTTACCGTGTAGCTGCTAGATGTAACAATTTATTAAATTATTTAAAACTATTCAAAAACTTGTAGAATTTTTAATATTTGAAATTTTGTTCTTGTAGAATTTTAAATTGTATACGTTTTTAATACCAGGAACTGAAAACCTAGGAAGGTGAGCGTGCATGATAAAAAAGATTTCTAAGTTTTTCCTTTTCTGTGTCGCAGTGTAAATGTTTTTGAAAGAAAAATATATATTTGTATCTATAGAAATGATTTTTTGTTTACCAATTTTATTTTTAGAGGAAATTAAAAAAAATTGTCGAAAATATTTTAAATATTTCCGACATTTTTTACAAAATGTAGATTTTTTACAACAAAATTAAAAACTTTTTGACAATTATAATATTCCTGGGAAAATTTGTAATTATTTCTTTGACAAATATTGCAGAATTTTAAGAGTTTAATGGAAATAAAAATATTTTAAATATGGAAAGATTTCCGGAGATATAAATCATATTTTTAACTTCTTCTCCTGTTCAAATCTTGTAAAATACAATAATTTCTTTGAAATTTTCTAGATATTTTTTCGACACCTCTGAAATCTTCAAAAATCTTTTTTAATTTTCTGAAGAGACTCAGAAAAATAATATTAATAATCAATATTAAATCATTCTTAACAATGAAACAATCAAACATTTCTAAAATCTATTTTCATTCGTATTCAAGTCTTCAAATTTTTTTTCGAATTATCTTTATTATTAACAAAAAACATCATTTTTCAACAAAATATGTAAATTTTCATTCAAAGAAATAAATTTTCAAGTAAAATTCTGTATATTCAAAAACAAAAAATTAATAAATTTTTGGCCAAACTCGTAATTGTTTAATTTTTAGTTTAAGAAATGATTTATACCAATAAAAAAAGAAAACTAAATTTTAACAGAGTTATTGAATTTTCAAAAAATTGGATGCATTTTAAATCCAAACATATTCATTTTTGATGGAGAAGATTAATTTTTTACAAACAAAAAAATCGACTTTTTTGCCACCGAGATGAATTTTCTAATAAAATTATGAATCTTTGAACAAAAAATTTTCTCCCAAAAGTATTATGAACCATTCACTAAAGAAAATTTCCACTAAATTGTGGGACTTTCAATACAAAAATATATATTTTCAGCAAAAAATTCATTTTCATTCTAAAAATTAAATTTTGTATTCATATATTTGAATTTTTAACCTTAAAAAGACAAATAATCAACTAAATTTCGGAATTTTTAACAAACGATGTAACGCTTGAACATAATTTTTTATCGTTTCTTTCAAATAATAGAATTTTAAATCAAAATACTGAAAATCATACAATTTCGACACAAAAATAGAATAGCTATATTTAAACAAAAGTTCGAATTCAACCGAAGAAAAATCCCATTTTTAACCAAGAAAGGTATTTTATTCAAAAAGGGAAGACAATTTTATTGAAAAAGTTGAAGTTTAAAACAAAAAATATTAATTTTCTGCCAAAAAGTTTAATTTTTAACCAAAAATGTAATACCCTAATTTCCGTTTACAAAAATTCATTTTCAGCCAGAGAATAGAGATTTAAGAAAAATAGATACTTACTGAAAAATGTTGGGAAACCCGCCACGATGAAAAAAGGAATACCAATCCGGAACCTCATTTCTTGAGGAATTTTAAATTTCTTCAGAATAACGAACTTTAGAAAAAAATTTTTGGATGTTAAGTTCGAAAAGGAACAGTTACTCCTGAAGGTGTTTCGGTCTATATATATACTATTCCCAATAAAACTCGGCTTTATGAATGATTTAGGATTTCCTATATTTTCCAAAGTAATGAGGCCGATTTTTATTTAATGAAGCATTTAGAACCATTAGGCTGGTCTAAAGGAAACATGAAGAGCTTAGAGACTTGACCTCATTTAAAATTTCAACCAAAAAATGTTCGTTCTTAATGAAAAATGTAATGCATAATTGATATTTCAATAAGAAAAAATATTTTTAATTTTTAAAACACTGCTAAACTTCTGAAAAAGAAATTCAAACAAATGTTTAAATTCTTAACCAAAAAGACTTTAACTGCTAATAACTGATTTTTCAATTGAAAAATTCTTTTAATCGAAATAAAAATGTCGTTAAATACAACAAAAAGATAAACTCTTAACAGAATTGTTACACTTTGAACGATGTAGATGAATGTTCAACCAAGAATATTAAGTTATTGGCAAGAAAACCTTGTTTTAAAAAAAGTTACATTTTCATCCATAGAGCCGGATCTTGAACTAACAAAATTATGTTAACAAGCAGTTAAATTTCCATTACAAAAATTCAAATTTTTATAATGAAAGATGAATTTTTAATACGCTCTTTAGACGAAAAGCATAGAAAACACGTGTTTTTGAGTATTTCATAAGGCGCTAATTTCAATTTTTCATCATTTTGTCTTTCATTCAACACGAAATATGTTTCTTCACAAGAATGTAGCTTTTTAATTGACGACTGAAAAATTTGCATAGAGAGACAAAGAATTAATGAGTTTGAAAAACAAAAGCTGGGCGGCCATCTTTAATTTTTTTTTTAATTTTGAATTCTAATTATCTTCACGTGCTATTTAAGAAATAATTCTACATTTTGTATGGATTTGAGGAGATTTTGTTATTAATTGTGGAAATTGTAATTTTTGTTAAAAATCAGAGATGTGCCCTATTGTAAATTTTAAAAAAATCGAGTAGGTATATTTTTTGAAACAGCGTAAAGTTAACCAAGAGCACAAGAAAATCTACGCATCATTTTTTGCACAAAAACAGGCACACGTTAATAAAAAAGCAATAAAGTAATTGACAAGAGAACCAGAAAAGGCAGCTGCGTTTCCAATCTGATACCTTCACAATATTCTGGTATCTATAAGTACGTACACAGCACAGTAAACAAAAATAAGCGATTCACATAAATATTCGCATAACTAACAAAACCAGCAGACTGCAACCTAACTGAAGAGCCATAAATTAATCAGCAAACCAACACTGAAAACAGACCAAATTTTCAGTACCATACATTTACAAAATGCTGGTACCTACACCACATGTACATCATTCAGCCATTCTGACCAACATACTTCTGTGCCGGAGATTAGCATCTTAGATCTAAAAGCAATAAACAGCTTAATAAAGATGACAGCTATAGCAGGGTGAGCCGTTCACACACAGCCAAAAGGACACACGCAAACCCACGGTGTGCCCACTCCCATCGAAAAGTAGTGAACGGATTATAGTAATTGCTACGTCCCCTAGGTGGCGCCCGTCGGAATTCAGAATTTGAAATGAACTTGAGCAGACCATAGAAGTTCTATCGTCTGCTCACGTCTGCTCAAGTTCACTGTAGCTGCAAGAATTATATATTTTTTTGCGTGATGAACTTGGATTCACAATGGATTATCACCGATAACACAAACTACAAATCAAATCAAATCGATCATCGATCAAATGCAATAAAATATTAAAGCCTGTTGGAATCGTTCTGATAGAACGAACAATCAAATGTTAAAGTATGTTGGTATCTTTCTATGATAGATCAATTGCAACAGACTTAAACATTTTGTTGCATTTGATCGATGATAGATTTTATTTTGTTCAATTTTTGGTTTCTTTTATTGGTTATTATTATTCATGTATTTATTTCAGAAAGAGAAGTCAACATAACCTACAAATTAAGGTGAGAAGGGAAGTGGGGGTCGTTGCTATAGACAATAGTTCTTGCTGCGTCTCCTAGGTGGCGCAAACCTTATGCTCTTCTACGCATCATAATATCTTAGCCTTGGACACCTACAAAGGGATACTATATATTTTGGTAAATGCGCCATTCTCCATATTTGGGCACATCAAGATTCCTAATCACTGATTGGCTACCTCATTAATTACGCCCATGGTACTTTGAAAGGGATACAAGGCATTATGGTTACTGCGAATTTCTCCATATATGGGCATATACATCATTCTCAACGCTCATTGGACAATTAGGGTCTTGCCACTCTTCTAACGAATTGATCGACAACGCTAATTGGAACCAAGAAGAATCCCTACTTCTAAAACCACTCACCCCAACGGGAATCTAAGAAGGGATCTTGTAAATAAATACAGCGGATTCGGAAGCAGAAATCAGTTTAATTTGTTCCTGTTTAGTCGATTATTCTGCAGCCTCAGTCTTTAGCCCAGTCTCAGAAAAATGCAGATTGTAAATATTCTTCGAAACCTTAAACTCTGGTCCAACAGTGTTGGCCCGTCAACCATTTAAATCTAAAATCTAAGAAGAATAGCTTTTGTTTGAAACTCCAAGTCGAGAACACCCGCCACAAAGGGACAACGTAGCCCAGATACGCTGACCTTACCATTTTAGCCTGCAGAGCCATATTCAGCGTCATCCACCCCCTGCGGGTACCCATACAGGATTTAAAGCAATTTGGAGGTTTACGAGGAAACGTTTATCAAATCTGATCTTTATAATTAAGATTCTCTTTATACTTAAATAAATATTAATTATTTTATATATTTCAATATATTTGTGTTATTTATTATATCTGGTAGTTATCCTTATCCCAGTTTTCTAGTTTATTTAAAATTAGATTCTAAAACGAGGAACTACTTTGAATAAAATAAAATACAAGGTAAGTTACATCTCATAAGACGTAACAATAGTCTAAAAATCATGAGTGCACAGAGCCAAAGGATTCCTATGAAATATTAAAAATAACTGCATTTGAAACTTTACGGTACTTTTCCCCATGTTAATTACATAATAAAAACTTTGACTGCTTTCAGCCACATTTTAATGATAACCGTTTCGCTCGGTTGGGATCATTTTTTTTATCATTTAAACAAAATATTTCCTTTGCGAGAGAGCAGACATGTTGCGCCCTGGCGGACTTTCTCCCGAACTACCAGCTCAGAACAGCAAGATTTAAATGTTTCAACACTTATTAAAAGCAAAGTACTTCAAAAAGATTTTCATTCGAAAAAGGTAAAGACATTTTTTGCATGTATTATGATAATCATTTATTACATTCTGATCTGAACAACAGAAATTTATGAAAGTGAACTTTTGTTATATGTACAACTGAATAAATCTATTCTCTAAAAAAATGTGAAAAATTATTCAAAATATTATTCTATTTTATCGAATATTTAGGGCAAAATATCTTCCCAAACATACGATAATACTTAAAAAATCTTTGGATGATTTAGCGTACTTACGTGAAAGATTTAACATTATTTCTGAAACGATTACCTACCTTTAGTACGAATCCTTCAATTCCCCAAATTGTAGAGGATATTTCAAAAAAAATTTAAAGAATTATACGAACTTTAAGAAAAATCTTCTCAAATTTTGGGAAAACTGATATTCCCCTACAGAATTATTAATTTTTCCCCCATTGAAAAGTGGGGCAAACTACCAAATTGTTTATAGAGCGGAATCGGTTTTTCGGATGCTCTTCATTTTGAAAAGGTATTAGCGGTGCAAATTTTTAAGAAAAACCTACATGTGAATCAGCTATCACTCATAAATTGCTGGTGATGTCTATTACGATCAGTCTATCACCAGCTTAAGTTTTAGAGAATTGTTTCTACTTCAATAAGGTGGCACAGACCCTGGTTTCTAGAGATGAAGCTTCTAATGTTTATTATCTTAAGATAATATCGTCACATGTTCTTTGGGATGATCTCTAAATGAAATAAGTATGACAAGCGCTGGTTCGACAGGATATTGCTGATTGTTTTATTAACATAAGCTAATACCGGCTGCGGTTTTTTCAACTGGGCATCATTCTGATAGGCCACAACAAGCATAGAATGACCTCCATTCATATTAGGGATTAACTTAATCGAATTCCCGCTTCAGTTCTTTATGATGATCTCCATTTTGACAATCCAGAACTAGGATCGGTTTTGCAGACTGACTATCATTTTAATCAAATATCGGCTTTGGTTTTTTAAGATGTTGGTGAGAAATTTCATTATTGTCAGCTAATACAGGCGCTAGTTCTTCAAGATTTTTCGAAAAGAAAAAGTCAGATTCAGGTATTGAATATGCAATTTATTATTATGTAAAGTAGGGAAATTGAGCACAAGTGGAAAATGGTAAATGCAAAACTCAATTCAAGATATGAGTATGTAGATGACGCATGCAAGAAATTAGATAAAATAATTAGATAAAAGTAATTATATAAATGATTTGATTCTGTTAATTGAAGTTGAACTTATCAATTACTTCATAATATAAGACTTTCGAACTAGCCGAAATGTCATAACGATGCCCGGGTTTATTCGTTCCAGATAATTTGACCCTTTTCGGGGAATCTGTCGTCTAAATTTTTACAAAGGTTAACACGCTCGCTGTGAAAATGCAAGGATAACTAACACTGATTGTGACTGCAATTATTCTTTCTTTTGATTATAAAGTAAAATGAAAACATTTTTTCGAAAGACCGGCTATGCTTGCTTCGAGATATGATTATTTAGATAAGGCATTTAAAAATTAGACAAAAATATTCAACCATGCACTAAAGAAAAATGTGCATTGAATTTTATAGAACTAAATCTATAGTAGAGGATACGATGGGTAGTTTAATTAAAGCTGAAATCGTCTTTGTTTTACAGTGCGTTAAACTATGCAACGAAATGTGTAACAAAGTTCTGTAAAATATAAAATACAGTCTATATCGAAGAAGTCTCGAAACTATAGATAATAGTTCTATAAAATGATAACCGATTTTTCGCTGCAAAAATTAATCTCTTTTATTATTATATTATTACTATTATACTCTAATATTTTTTCGCATGTTTAAGTACATAAATATTCACTATTACACAATCACTACACTGTTTATAATCGCACGCTATGAAAATTTTTATTTGCCGCGCGGTTCAAACCCTATGAGTTTCACATTCCTAATTCCTAATGCCGAAAGCCTCTCAGTTAACCTATCCGGAAGTATCACAAAACAATCTGAAATATAACCAACAGCTGTGCATGGCCATCTGCAAATTTCTGTAAATCATTCTATGAAAAATGTTGCTACGTGTATCTTGAACTCTTTTGAATATATTGGAAACTTTTAAAATTCGTTTCTAAATATAAAAAAAAATCAAACAACTCCTGTTAAATCCCATGAAATTCCTGAAAGTCTGATTAAATACTTAAGGGCATGCGATACTTCGTTTCGTGGTCAGTCAGGTACAGTCTTCTCAGCTTTTTTCCACAAAAATGAAAATATTTGAAAACTAAATTCGGAGATTATATAAAATATCATAACGGACGTCCCCGGGCTCTTTTTTGCGGGATAATTACAAACAAAATGTATTATGCTAAATAAAAATCTTACCATGTGCATTATTTTGAGGTTACGTCGTTTTTCAGCTCTGCCTTTCCGATATTTTGAAAATTATTTATAAAATATACTTTTTTGATTTGCTTCAAAGAAGGCTAGTTCCGGGAGATAAGTAACTATGTTTATTTGTAAGTCCAAAGTTTTCAGCTAAAAATATTGTGTAATTTGCAAGTAGCGCTTGGGAAAATTGTAACACACATAACCTCGAAATATACACACACGTTGTTAGCGACATCAAAGTTAAAAAAAAAAAACAAGTGTGCGGGGACGTCCGTTAGCATGTTTGCTATCATTTCTCAAATTTTTAAGACAAAATATTTATTATTCTAGAAAAAACCCGGGGGAACCTAAAACTTAGAAAATCGACAATTTTCTAAGTATCACATGCCCTTAAAAATATTTTTAAATTACATGAAAATCCTTAAATTCTTTTCATTTTTTTTTTCAAATCATTTAAAATGCTTTCTAAAGTTTCAAATTTCTTTACTACCGTTAAATTATATTGAAATGAATTAAATACTTTTAAAGACTCGAAAATATTTGGTAATTACAAAATAATGCATAAACTCTTTTGAAATTTCTTGCAATTTTTTAAAATCATTTAAAATAATTTGGAATCATTAAAAACTTGTATAGCGTAAAGGGAAATTAAGGAATATGTTGAGCATTTAACAAACGCTTTGGCTGGGGGCGAGAGATGCGGGGTGTATCGCTACCTTCGAAAAATAGAAACTTGCAGCCACACTTTATAGAACTGAGGTCTATAGATCTTATATTGAAGTACTTCTAAAACACTTGATACTTCGAAACGAATTTTTATGGGATTTTTTATCATGTTTTCGAGACATTTGCTACACATTTAACAGAATTGAGGTATCTAGACCTTATAACTATGTATTCACAAACTCTCAATATCTCAAATCTCATTACTACAAAAGTTTTCAACCTTTTTTCAAGAATTTCAGATTATAGAAATAATTCAGGAAAGATTAGTGAACTTTTTTTCCGTGAGCGCGCCCAAAATTCAGAACAAATTTCCATTCTGATAAAAAGCCTTAAGCTTATACCGTTAGCCGTGTTTCCAATCGGACTCCAGTATGAGCATTAACTTTATCTAATACCGATTTAGTCCTTCATGATGATCAAAATTTTGAAAAGGCATCACCGGCATCGGTTTCTCAAGATGACCTTAATTTAAATCAGATTTCGGCTTTGGTTTTTCAAAATGTTGGTGAGAAATTTCATTATTTTAAGCTAATGCATGCGCTAGTTCTTCAAGATTTTTCTTATGGGTGACCCTATTTCGTGAAGGTATTATTGCGTTATCACTAAATGGAAAGATTAGTACTAGATCGTAAAGCATGAATTTATTGATCAATTAAAACAAAAATCACATACAGGCACAGAGTATGTGATTTTCTTTTATCTAAAGTAGGGAAATTGTGCACGAATAGAAAATGATGAAGTTTGACAGTCCTTATGCTTCTACTACTGTCGAACGTTCGTTCAAATGCTTAAAAAACTTCTTTTAGACTTTCTAATCAAAAACTAATTCAAATGCTTTTTAAGTCTTCCAAATTCCTTGGAAATTAAAAGATAAAATTGAAGGCATTCGAAGAGTTCAGCTAATTCAGTAAATTCATAGAATTCGGGGAATTCATGAAATTCAGGGAATTAAAATAGCTCAGAGAATTCAGAAAATGCAGGGGATCAGTGAAATTCAGAGTATAGAAGGAAATCAGAAGATAAGAGAATTTTTTTAAATGCAAAAAGTTTAAGAGAATTCTAGGAATTTAGATCATTAGAGAAATTCAGTAAATTCAATGAATGTACGGAATTCCACGAATTCTTATTTCTGAGAAGTTAAGAGCATTCAAGAAATTCAAGTAAATTTTGAAAAATTAGGTAACTCTATAAGCTTACAGAACTCAAGAATTTCATAAAATTATGGGAATTGAAATAATAACTGCATATCCAGAGAATTACAATAATTTAGGGAATTCAAGAAATTTAAAGGATTTAAGAAATCAAGAGATTTAACGGAATTCCGCGAATTCAAAAAGTACAGAGAATTGAAGAATCTCAGAGAATTCCGAAAAGTCAGATAATTTAAGTAACTCTGATATTTTAAGAATTTTGGAGAATTTCCAGAATCTAGGGTATCAGAGAAATTCAGAGAATCTGATGAACTCAATGAATTCTAAGAAATCAGCCAAGTTCAGGAATTCAGATAATTATATTAATTTAGAAAACTATGCAAAAAAATTATTCATTACAAATAAAAAGAATTATAAATTATTAAGGAGATATACATTTTCTCATAAAAAGAGCTTTTCACCTTATTTTACTATTTCTAAACTGACCTATTAGATTTTACGAGTTTCATGGGAATCGCAGACGTCAAACTGTCAAATGTATAAATCAAATATATAGTCCTAAATTAAATTCCAGCTCAAGGTTACTACTATACGTCAAACGGCCAATCATGATATCCTTCTCGATTTGGCACATAAATCTTTGAGCCATCGTTTGCTGGCGGACTTACATCACCACCCCGGGATCCACTGGGTCTATAGAAACTTCTTACGTCAACTGAAGGGAATCCACTTTGGGCACCGTATAGAATACGAAGTGAGTCTTCACCGGAATTTGGTTGATACGATCTTCCGCTGCTAGCTGGTGGAGACGAGTGTCCGGGGCGTCTATGCAAACTTTGTACGTCAACTGTTCCGTATCCACTTTGGGCACCGTGCGAAATCCTGTTATCTGGACTTCCGCCGTATCGTGGTGGAGACGGGCTTCCGCCGTATCGTTGTGCTGACAGACCTCCGCCGTATCGTTGTAGAGCCACCTGACCGTGATTTACTTGCTTTGCTGGATATCCCATTGCCACACCATTAGGGAGGCGTCCATGATTTCCCGGCGAACCCCCATGAGCAACTGCTTGAAGTCCTTGGTGTGCTGGTGAAGCATGATGTTCTGGTCCTTCTAGTGTTTTGGGTCCTTTCCCCCCCAAGCCACAGCACGCAATACCAGGAGCTACAGACATTAATTCTGCAAAGGAAAATTATAGAAATATAAAAGTCATTCATAATAAATACCCGTTATCAATCATTCTTGAAATACTCCTTTAGAAATTTGAAAACTGCTCATGGAATGGAAGCTTCTAATGTGTCCCCTAAGGGTTTATATTTTTCTTGTACCTTCTTCGCTATTCCTTTACAGGCCCCCACATACTTACTTGGTGGTTAGAGGAGGACCTACAGTTTAAGGTGGGTTCCGAACCACCAAAAGCAAGAGCTTTAAGTACTAAGAAAATCTTTTTCTCTAGAGGTACCGGTCCCACAACTCTCTGGATATGAACAACTCCCTGGCTAGGCTAATGTTCACCGCATGGGCCGCCGAGGCTCTTCCAAAGTGCGAGGCGAGAATCGAACCCGCAAGCCGACAGAGTGGGTCCAAAGCATGTGCTTTAGTTCTTAAGACCATCGTCCGAATTTTTAAAAAACCGCTTATTAATATTCGTTGATTCAATAAAAAAAAACCTGTTTTATCTAGATTGTTTGTATTTCATGCGAACCAAGTAAAGAATCACTGCCAATCCCATTTGTCATAGCACCGTCCAGGATATGGATAGAAATATTTTTATAAAATCGTTTAAAAACTTATTTAATTTTACGTTGAATATTTCTTCATTGAAGTAATTTGGCCTAGTGGGTATTAAATTATCAAGTAAAAAAGACAAAAATTAAATTCTGATTTTTAAGGAATTTTGTACTTCTGATCAAGATTTTGGCAAGCACTAGGAAGATGAATTTGTTTATTTGATATTTTGCGAAAGTTATTTTTAAGATTTGAAAGATGATTTAACTAAAAAAGCATCTGATTAAATTTATTTTCTTAGTTCCTACCAAAAGTCAACGTATAACAAAAAAATTCCTTTAAAATTGGTATTATATTTTTGTCTTTCCCACGAGACAATTTAATGCAAACAAGAGTAAATTACTTTAACTTAGGGTGATTAGCCGTAACATTCATATGCTTTCTTACTTCTTTTAACTACAAAATTTTTGGTTGTACCTAATATTCTGTCAAAAACTGGTTTTCATAGACATTCAATATTTTTTGGGGCAAATTTATTTGTTTGGCTGCATACGTAACTAGTTTGTTGACAATTTATTTTTTCGCTCAAAAACATATTTCTTTTCAGTGACCATCCTTAAATTACGTTATAACTCAAGAGGCAAGTAATTTGAAAAAAAATCAAGAAATTTTTTTGGTCGGGAAAGCATCAGAAATTATCAAAAAAAATTTTGAAAAATGCAAAAGATAAAGTTTAAATTGCAAATATCAATTTTCAACTAGAAATATAATAGTTCAGTTATTAGTTTAAAAAATTATAGTTCAACCAAAAAGAAGAATTTTCAACCGAAAAATTTAATTCTCTACAAGACAAAAATATATTTTAATCGAATAATTGAATTTCTCACTAAAATAGGTCAATTCTCTAATAAAAATGTCAATTTTTAACCAAAAATAGGATATTTAAATTTTAAGAAAAAAAAGGTGAGAAAAATAATTTAATACTAAATAATTAAAAAATTCCAGCTAAAATAAGATACTTTTGATAGGATATGTGAGTTTTCTTTTATTTTTAAGAAACAACATTAAAAGTAAAAAATTCCATTTTTTGACGAACGACAGAAGGTATGAAAAAATAATTCAGCAGAAGTTGTTCAAGATATGAAGAGCTACAAATATGTTACTAATGGTCTTTTGGTGAAATGCGTAGTTTTTATTTTAATCGTAGAAAATAACATTAAAAATCAAAAAATTTAATTTGTTAACAAACGACACGTGGTACGAAAAACTTGAATGCACAAAAGTTGTTCATCGAAAATTAATCTAAAAATTGTTTATAAACTGTTGTTATAAAAATATAACAAAATAAAAAAAATTACCATTTGCTTTAAAAAAGAAGATATTTTTTAATCTGATTTGTAGCAAAGTATCTCAACGAATTCACTGAAATTAAAAATGTTGTTATTAAGTATAATTCATCATTTTTATAAATAAATTCTTATATTTTTTGCGAGCAATTTTCTGCTTTACTCATTTGTATCGTAATAGTTTATAAAAACTTTTTCTGCTGCAAAATATTATTAAAAATTGACCTTTATCTTTGTTATAGATAGTTATATAACTTAACTGAAATATTATAAGATTTAGTGGAAAATTTATGTATTTAAAATGTATTCAAAAATATAAAAATTGCAATGTCACCTAAACTTTAATAAACTATTAATTAAAAAAAAAGCTAATGAAATGAAGATCATGAGAAATCGATTAGTTACAAAAATAGATTGCTTGACAGTTTCAACTTTGTTCATGATAATGAGATTGCAATTCCTTGAAATTTTAATATAAGCTAAATACATCAATTGATTTGTTTACGTGGATATAAGACAGGTAAAACGCACATTTATCTTTCTTGTTTTTTTATTTTCTGATTTTAAAAGCGTAAACAACTTAATATTTGAGAATAAATTTTTTTTAATAACAAGATTATACAATAGTTTTGAAGCGAGTAAAATAAATTAATAATTTATTATATCTGACAGATACAAGTAAATTAAATCATATTTATTTTATTTATTTTCTCGATGGAGCAACATGAATTTGACTGATTATATTTGACCATCTTAGAGATGTTTTTTGTAACTAAAGAGCATAAGATTTCTAACAGGCGCAAGAGACGATATTCGAAATTTTTACAGTTTTTAGTTTATTTCCTTTTTTAAGGAAATGTAAAAAAGTTGTGTTTGTTAACTTAAATTATCTATAACAAGTATAAACGTTAAGTTTAGACAATATTTTGAAAGAAAATAAGTTTAGTTAACTATTTTTATATCTACTGGATAGAAAAAATTTCTTTCTAAATAAATGCAAATTTTCTATTCGCCAACATAAATTATTTATAGCAAGGAAAAATGTTCACTGTTGACAATACTTGGTAGCGGAAGAATTTTAATAAACTATTACGATACAAAGAAGGTGAAGAAAAAAATTTCTCTGCAAAAAAGATGAAAATTTTCTATTTGGTTAATCAAGTTACTGATAACAAGGCTACATATTATGATTTATTCATAAGAATGATAAATAATACTTGTGAAGAATATTTTTTATTTTAGTAAATTCGTTGGGATACTTTGAAACAAATCAGAAAGCAAAATATTTTTTCTTGCAAACAAATGTTAATTAAAAAAAAAATAATATTGTTTTATAACAAGAGTTCATGCTAACAAATTGCCAGATCTATATTTTGTCTAAACAAGTTTTTTTTTCGTATATTGTGTCATGTTTTAAGAAATTTAATTTTTAATTCTTAAGATTATTTTTTAAGATTGAAAAATTACTTATCCTGTAAAAAGCGATTAATTTTAGTTGCAATTTTATTCCAAATCGAATTATTTTGCTAACATTTTTTTATCAATTTTTTTCTTTACTGAAAATTTAACTATTCCATTTGTCCGAACATCTGTCTTCTTCAGTTGAAGTTCATCTACATGGTTGAAACTTCATGTCCTTCATTTAACAAACATCTTTTTTGCTATAAAATTAGTCCAGTTGGTTCAGAATTGGTTTTCTTATTGGAAATTTATTTGTTAACTGATGTTTTAACTGAAATTATCCTTTTTAGTTGAAAATTCATATCTTTTATTGAAATTTTTTCTTTTTTTGAAATAAAATTAATCTTTTTGGTTATTGATTAAAAATTAAAATATCGAGTTGAAAATTTATGCAGTTTAATTAAAAAAATTCTTTTTTGATAGTTTTTTTTATTGGAGAATAATTTTTTTAACTAAAAATTAAGCTATAACATATATTGTCGAAATTTTTTTCTAATAAATATTTGATTTATTTGTTTGTAAATTCATTTGCTTAGTTAAGAATCCATTTTCTTTTTTAATTAATCTATTCTGTTGAAATTTTATCTTTTTTGGTAGCCATATTACATTTTTAGTTGAAAATTCTATTAAAAATTAAAATATTTGATCGAAAAGTCAAAAATAATTCTTTTGTAGCAGAAAATTTATCTTTCGGTTTAAAACCCCATTTTTTGGTTGAACACAAGTTTTCTTATTAATACTTCATTTTTAAACTAAAAATCTGACAATTTAATTTTTCGTTGAAATTTTTACTTTTTTGATAAAAATTTAATCTTTGTAAATAGAAATTAAATTATTTCTTTGTAAATTTGTTTCATTTGGTTGAAAGCTTAATTATGTAATCTAAATTTTAACTTTTCTATTTCTTATTGAAAATTTATTCTTTTTAGTGGAAAATGCATTAATAAAGCTAAAATTTTATTTCTTTGTATAAAAATTCAACCAAATGTGTTTAAAATGTTTATTTTTTTGTTAAAAATGAAATTATTTTTACTAAAAATGTAATTTTGACTTTTTTTGTTCAAAACGCATATTTTTTAGTCGAAAAATCAATTATTTTGTTAGAAAAAGCATATTTTCGTGCTGTGATTCTACTTTTTTTCAATTGGTCTTGATGACTCAAAATTAAACATTTAGTATCAGATTTTTTTCTTCATGAATTGAAAAATCTTCTTCGTTTATAATTCAACTCTTCTTTTTAAAATTCCTATTATTTAGTTTAATTTAAAAGTTTCTTATTGAAAATTCCAAACAAAGAAAAAATATACACAATTTTTGTTTCAATCTTTCTTTCTGGAAATATCAATTATTACTCTTTTTGTTTATAATTTTTTTTTCATCTGAAATTTATCAATTTGGTTCAAAATTTAACTATACAGTCTGTCAAGTTAAAGCGTGGGTGGCTTTACTCGCAGTCGGTAAGGTGTATCGACATGATTTTGGTGTCAAAATATTAAGAAGAGCTCCCTC
>NC_046657.1:56467469-56488682 GCF_010883055.1 Belonocnema kinseyi
GAGGGAGCTCTTCTTAATATTTTGACACCAAAATCATGTCGATACACCTTACCGACTGCGAGTAAAGCCACCCACGCTTTAACTTGACAGACTGTATTTCTGGAAATTAATAATTTTAACAGAAAATCTAATAATACTATTGTTCGTTAATAAATCGTAACCAAATGAAACTTAATTCATTATTATGTTTGTGAATTTAGCAAAATTCCAGCCTACGAGTTTTTCAAATTACCCAATCGGCAAGATTGAGTAATCTTGATTTTAGCGAAAGATTGTTATCTGGTTTTTGGACGGCGTTATCACCTTACAAATTTAAAAATATTATTAGTTTAATTAAAATATTATTTACTTTATGTGATTTAAGAGGAACAATAATTTTAAAAACAAAATAAAAATTGAGAAAACTAAGAGACGGATAGTGTCCGACTACTAACCGGGTGACCTACTGAAAAATTAACCTTGACTTTAAAAAAGCCATAGCGTTTAAAAAAGATATAGTCCACTTCGGTCCCATAAAGTTGCGAGTCATCAGCAGGCAATTTTCTGGAATAGTTCCCCACTCGTGTTTACTCACGTAAACCCAAACTGGGACAAGTTTCCAGCCTAATTGCTTTCTAATGGCCTCTTTACGAACTCGCCTAACCTTGTGAGTCTTAGACTGAATGGGAGAAAGGGCGAGAGAAGCCGTAAAGGCTATCTGGTCGGCAGCTGCACGGGAAGGATTCCCCGTCCCATGGCTAACCTGACCAGCATGGCCGTGATTCATCAAACTAAGTGCCTTTTCTCTCTCTCTCTCTCTCTCTCTCACTCCTCTATCCTCGTTGGGAAAGCTGGCAGCGGCTGCCAACCTTACGTTGACAATACGTAAATCTTCCCAAGATCAAATGTAAAATTAAAAATACGATTTTTTTTATTATTAAAAATCCGGGGAAAGGCCGAGCAAAGGAGATTAATCTCCGTTAGAAATAAGAATCGCGCGCGTCATAATATAAATTCTATTGTACATTTTATTCTATTTTCTTGTAACCTCTCCAATTTTTAATTTAGGTTCGTATTTTTATATCATTTTCTTTGATTTTAATTTAAGTTCTCATATCGTTTAAGTTTCTTTTGTATTTTATTCGATTCTGATTTAAGTTATTTTGTCATTTTCCTTGATTCTAATTTAAGTTCTTCATTTGTCAAAGTTTCTTCTTTATATTTTCATGTCATTTTTTTTCTTCTACGAACGGCGAAAATTTTGGAACGCTACCGCGCGTTTCAAAAGTCGTTGTCTGCGCGCGGCCCGACTAGAGAGAAGGGGATGCCGAGGCGTCCGAAACGCCCCTCCACCTCTCTCACGATTCGCCGAGAGCTCCGCGCCAACCGACGGCCGGCAGCCTCTCGGACCCGCTGCTTACAAGACGGATGCATCGACCCGAAAGATGCACTCTCGCGCCGAGCATTCCGCTCAGACAATCTCTCCAGACTCACCATCCTAAGAGAACGTCACGATCTTTGTATCACTTTTTTTTTGAACAATAGAGTTTTTAAATTTTAAATCAATTCCAGTTTTCTTTAAACTTCCTCTCCTCTCTCCTCCTTAGTGGCAGTCTACTCTCGTAGCCCCGCCGAGCTATTGCTCTCTATCTCTCTCTCTCACTCACCTACCCGTTTCCCGTCATCCATCCTACCACGGAGTCTCACTCTCTCTCTCTCTCTCTCTCTCTCTCTCTCTCTCACCTAAGAGGTTGGTCAGCTCTCGCAGCCCCGGTACCCTCGCATCTTTACTAGAGGTCGGTCAGCTCTCGCAGCCCCGGTACCCTCGCATCTTTACTAGAGGTCGGTCAGCTTTAACAGCCCCGTAACCCTCGAACTTTTCCTTTCAAGAGGTCGGTCCTCTTGCAAACAGCCCCGCAACCCTCGAACTCTTCTCTCTTCTCCACGGGATCGGTCAGCTTGTAAACAGCCCCGATACTCCTTGCGAATCTCTCTCTCTCCTGGGACTTCTAATGCATACCTATGCCCGGTCCTAAACAAAAACGCCGTTCCCGCCCCTGCAAACAGACGCTCATTCGCCGTCACCTTGCAGCCCTCCGCGATTCTCTCGAAGCGACTTGTCGCCCAGAAGATCGCCGCCCCTCCTACTCCTCCTCCCAACCTTCTAAGGCCATCGTACGATCTGTGGTCATCATCCCACCTCATCTCCACGTCCAACGTGGCGTCATCGCCACCACTAACGTGACTCGCCGAACGTAACCTCCTTCCTTCCTTCCTCTCCTCCTCTCCCCTCCCTTCTTTCCACCCTGACGAGGGGACAAGCTGTCATCAGACCGAACATCGCCTGCGGGCCCGTCTCGGGTCCACCCGAGACGTTACGCATCTAGGCGAGCGGCAGCGGGAAGCAGCGGGCCTCGGTTTCCACCGGCCCTGAAGAAACCACGTAAGCGCCCGGCTGATGCTCCTGGCATTCATCGATGGACGACCTTCATGCTTGGCGCCTGTTTATCCAGATCCAGGGTACCACCCGCATCCACCTACAGCCGCCCAGCAGCCGTCGGCCCACTCCAAAGTCCATGGTCCAGCTCGACGCCTTCCTCCAGACCAGTAATCGGGTGTTACCCGCCAGAGCCCGGCCTCCGCCCCGATCCAGTTAAGGGACGGCCAACAGCAGCGAACGAAGGTCTCTCGAACCAGGCCCCCTCTCCGAAGATTCCGAGAGCAACTTGAGTTGCCACTACAGAACTGTCTAGTTCTGGCCCCGGTTTCCACCGACCAAACTACCTTGCCCCGACAGCGCCCGGTCAGCGCCCTGTCAGCTTCCTGCATCTCAGGCAGTTACCAGCCAACACCGCTTCACTATGCTCGGGTTTCGGTTTCAACCGGGCCGCAAACCAGTCTGCCCTGATAGCGCCCGGTCGGCCAAAAATGTGAACAATTTCTAATATTTAAAAATTTGTTATTATATTATTTTAAATTGTACTCGTTTTTAATTCCAGTAAGAAATACAACAAAATATTTGTTTCTCTTTTATAAAATCCGGCTTCATTAATAAATCTTTAATTTTTTTCACGTTTTTGTTTTTAGTGTGTTTTTTAATTAATGCACACAATCATAAATAAATTCATGTATATGAAATGCAGATTTCTTAAAGTTTTGAAAATGAAGGTCTTAGAGAATTTCAAAAAGTTTGAAGGTAATAAATAATTTTGCAGGTTTTAGAAAATTCCAAAAATAATTAAAATTTCTTTAAAAGAAATGTAGATTTTCAAGAACAAAATTAAAACCTTTTCGAGAATTATAATATGCCTGGGAAAATTTTGTAATTATTTCCTTCAAGATTAAGGTTTTCTTAATGATTTTTAAAAAGTTTTTAAATTTTTCTGAATATATATCTTTAAAGAAAGGTTTAAGTTTTAGTCTTTCTTAAATGATTTAAGGAAAATATCATTTTCAAGTAATTTTATATAAGCTATTATACGTGTATAATATACAAAATATTTTTAGCTTCTTCTTTTGTCAAATTATGAAAAATACGAAAACTTCTAAAAAAAAATTTTAGACATTTTTTCGACACATCCAAAATGATGAAAAATCTGTTTGATTTTTCTGAAGACACTCAAAAAAATTATATTCATAATAAATATTAAATCATCCTTGACACACAAACACACAAGGCCTTTTTAACTAAAATGCTGAATCTTCAAAAAAAAGTAATAAACTTTGAGCCAAATATATTTATGATTATTTAATTTTAAGTTTAAGGGATGATTTATTCCGACAAAAATCAAAGGGAAATTAAATTTCAACAAAGTAAATCAATTTTCAAGGAATTAGTCGAATTCTAAAACCAACAAATATGAATTTTCGATGAAGAAGATTAATTTTTTACACACAAAAAAAGAAACGAATTTTCAGCCACAGAGATGCATTTTCTAATAAAATTAGGAATCTTCGACCAAAAAAAAAATTCTCTCCAAAAAATATCATAAACCATTCACTAAAGAAAATATTCACCAAATTGTTGGACTTGCAATCCAAAAATATGAATTTTCATCCCAATAGTTGAATTTTTATTCAAATATTTGAATTTTCAACCACGAAAAGACCAATTATGAACTGACTTATGATCAATTTTTATTTACAAAGATTAGAGTTCAAACCAAGAAAAAACCAATTTTTAACCAAGAAAAGTTCTTCATTAAAAAAGGAAGAAAATTTTTATTGAAATGTTGAACAGTAAGACCAAAAATATAAATATTCAGCAAAAAAGTTAAATTTTTAACCAAAAATTGAATACTCAAATTTTCATTTACAAAAATTAATTTTCAAGCAAAGAATAGCAGTTTTTCAAGAAAATACTTACTGAAAAATGTTGGAAAACTCGCCACAATGAAAATTGGAATACTAATCTGGAACCTCATTTTCTTAAAGAATTTTGAACTTTTTCATAATTGCGAACTTTTTCAAAAGAATTTTTATGGTAACTTCGAAAAATAAATGCTACTTTTGAAAGTATTTCAGTCTATATATATACCATACTAGTCTCTGTCACACTTGGCTTTATGAATGATTAAGGATTTTCTCTATTTTTCAAATTAATGAGGACAATATCTATTTATTAAGGCAATTGGAACAAGAAGACTGGTCTGACTAAAATATTGAGGCCGCTGAGGCTCGACCTAGTTTGTAATTTCAAACAAAAAATATTTATTTTCAACGCCAAATCTACTGCATAATTGATATTCAAATAAAGAAAAATATTTTTAGTCTAGAAAAAACTGCGAACTAATAAAATAGAAATTTAACTAAATTTTTGAATCCTCAACCAAAAAGACTTATTTTTAAGTAGTTTCATTTTTAACTAAAAGAAATTAAATGCTTTCAATAGGAAATACCAATTTTAAATAAAATATTCAAATATTGAACAAAGCAGATGACTTTTCAACTAAAATCATAAATAGTATAATATTATAAATACTATAAATCCCTTTAAATTTTTTACAATAATTTAAAATCTTTCGAAATTTCTCGAAATTGACTTGAATTATTTCTATTCTCTTAAAATCCTTTATATTTTCTTAAATTTCTTTAAATCTCATGAATATCCTGAAAAAATTTAACTCTTTTCCAATCGCTTGCAATCTTTTTAAATAACTTTTCAATTAACAGCTTTACCTAAAATTGCCCTTAAAATCACCCTTAAAATCGCTTGAGCTCTTAGGAATCCTGTAAGATTTTTGATAATCCTTAAACTCCTCCGAACTTTTTTTCAAATCCCTTCAAATTCTTAACAACTATTTAAAATCCTTCGAAGTTTCTCAAAATTTACTCAAATTAATTTAAATCTCAAATTTCCAACTAATTAAAATCCTTTACATTTTCTCAAATTCCTTTAAATCACTCGAAAATCCTTAAAACCTTTGAATTTCTTTTAAATTCATTTAAATATTTGTAAATAACTATTTAATGACCAAATAATGAAATTTTTAACATAATAGTTGGATATTCAACAAACAAAAATTCTAAACGAAAAAGTGGCATAGTTTAATTTTTTAATCAAAAAAGAATGACATTCATACAACAAATGAAAAGAATTTTAAAATCAAAAAGACGAATTTCCAACCAATAAAGATTTTTAACTCAAAACATAAATCAAATTTTATCTAAATTATTGAACCTTCAACCCAGAAAGTAAATTTTCTCTACAGAAATTGAATTTTATAACAAAATTATGCCTTCAGAAAAAAATTTATTTTCCACAAAACTGGTGCATTTTGACCTCAGAAAAATAAAATTTAAAACTAAAATATTGTTTTTTTTTAACCAAAAAAGGCGAATTTTTAACTCAAAAAATCAATCTTAAAAAGGGTATAATTACATTTTCTGTTAAAAAACTAATTTAGAAAAAAAGAAACGATTTTCCACCGAACAGTTAGATTTTACACCCGAAAAAGAGGCCTTCAATAGAAAAAATAGATTTTTGACAATGTAGTTTAACTTTATCTAAGTAGCTGAATTTGAAATTAGAAAAGATAAAAACTTTCAAAAAATAATTAAACTTTCTACCTAAGAGATCAATTTATCACTGAAAATATAAATCTTTAGCAAAAAAAGTCATTTATTAACAAAATGACTCAACCAAACCTTTCAAATAAATTATTTGAATGCTCAAGCAAAGAAGAATGATTATTAACCAAAAAGTTACATTTTTATTTTTTAAAAATAAAAAAATTTCGTCTAAAACAGATGAAGTCTTGAATCAAAAAGATAAATTAAAAAAAAAATAGTTGAATTTTCTGTTGAAAAATATTTCAGCCGAGTTTTCACGATCAAAATATGAATTTAAAAAAATATATCAAACCAAACAGTTGAACTTCTTTTCGAAAAACCTTTAAGAAATAACCATATTTTTAGCCAAAGAATATTCCAGTGCACTTTCTAACAGCAAAATAAAAAATCTAAACAATTTGCAACCAACATTCTATTTTCGAAATTTTAATCCTAACTTATTCAGATTATAGATTCTTCAATTCAAAATAAGGTTGTTCAATTTTAAACGCTTTAAATTAGAAATTATACAACGGCTACTATTTTCTAATAAAATTGTCCAATTCAACCAAATTTTAATTTGAAATTTTTCAATTTGGAATGCTTTTAATTACAAATAATACAATTTTAATTCCTTCGAATTTAAAATAATCGAATTTTCAAAATTGTATTTAGAAAATATTACATTTTTAACTTTTCAAACTTGTCCCATTTTCGAAATTTTCTCATAATCCTAAATAATTGAAATTCGCGAGTCTTACATTTAAAATAAAATTGTTTCATTTTCCAATTTTTATATTAGAAATAATGTCATTTGGAAAACTTGTATTTTAACGCTTTTCCATGAGAGGCGCTACGAATGATGCCAACTAACTAAATCTGCATCTACGGGAATCTATAAGCTTATCAGATGGAAAAAATTTATTTTAAATATAAGAATCGCGAGTTTCAATTATTTTAGATTATAAGAAATTTTCAAAAAAAGGGCAGGTCGAAAACGTTAAAAATTAAATTTTTTCCAAATAAAATTTTGAAAAGTCGCTTATTTAAAATTCAAAAGAATTAAAACTGTATTATTTCTTATTAAAAGGGTTCCAAATTGATATATTGCACATTAAAATTTTTTTAATGTAAAATTTTATGAGAAAAGAGTTCTTCTTTCCTTTTAGTTATAAACTTTATTATTTGGTTGAAAATTTAATCATTTTATTAAAAAGACGTCCAATTTTATTGCAAATTGTTTAAAATTCTCATTTTGGTGTTATAAAGTGAACTGGAATCTTCTTTGGATGAAAATTGAAATATTTTTTCAAAGGTTTTTATTGTTTAATTCATCTGTGTTAAGAGAAAATTCATCTTTCTTGCTAAAAATGCAACTTTTTAATTGGAAATTAAATTATTATTCTATTTTTTTAAACAATTAACTATCCCCTAGAACATTTACTGTTTGTTTAAAATTGATATTTTGATCGTGAAAACTCGGCTTAAAATTTTTCTCAACCAAAAATCCAACTACTTTTTTTTTTGAAATTTTATTTTTTTATCTAAAACTCAATCGGTTTTAAGGGCACTTTTATTTTTCTTGAATGAAAATGCAACTTTTTGGTCAAAAATAATTTTTTTTCGCTTGAGTATCCAGCTAATTTTTTTCAAAGATTTGGTCGAATCACTTTATTAAGAATTCACTGTTTTTGTAAAGATTTATATTTTTAGTTGAAAATTTATCTCTGGTTGAAAGTTGAATTAATTTGTTCAAAATTAATTTTTTTTTAATGGAAATTCAACTACTTGTCTAAAAGTTAAACTACTTTTCAAAGAAATTTTTTTATTTAAAGTTTATGTCTGGTTGAAAAATTAACTGTTCAGTGGAAAATACTTTTCTTTTGTTTAAAATTCATTTTTTTAACAGAAAATATAATTTTTCTATTTTTTTAAGATTATCCTTTTTAGTTGAAAATTCGCCTTTTTTGGTAAAAAAAATGTATAGTTTCAAATTTCATTTTTGTTGCGTAAAAATTCAAAAGTTTCGTGGAAAATGAATTTCTTGCTGAAAAGTAATATTTTTTGTTTGAGAATTCAGAGAAAATTTGTCTTATGGCTTAAAGCTTCAATAATTTATATAACTTAAAAAAATTAATAAATCTGAACATTTTAAATTTGAATATAAAATACTGTTCTATTTCATTTATGAAATATTCTAGGTTAAAAATACTACCAGATTAAAGTCCTGGTATTTGAATGATAATGATTTGAAATGGAAAATTAGTCAAGGAAAAATCAGGGAATTTTGAAAATGTTCTCGATTTCGCATTTTTTCACAAGAGGCGCTACGAGCGATGCAAACTCATTAAATCCGAATTCACCCGTCCAAGTTTTCCTGGAGTGGGCTCTCCGCGTACTACTTCGTGGTCAAAAAATACAATTTTTACAAATGGTGTTATTTCTAATCAAAAGCGTTCCAAATTGTATACTTTCAGATTATAATGTGAAAATTGGACAATTTTATGAGCATATTTGAAATTTTATTATTTGTAATTTAAAGCTTACAAAATAGAACATGTGTATTTTAAATACGAGTATGTATCAGAATCGCGAATTTAAATTATTTGAAATTATATGAGAATTTCAAAATTACAAAAATTCAAAACGTTAAAAATGCAATGTTTTTCAAATGCAATTTTGAAAATTCGATCATTTAAAATTCAAAGGAACTAAAACTGTGCTATTTTTAATTAAAAGCATCTCGAGTTGAAAAATTCCAGATTACCTTTTTTTTAAATGGACAATTTTATTAGAAAGGAGTTGCAATTGAATCATTTATAATTCAAAGAATTTGAAATTGAATGATCTTATTTTAAATTAAAAAATTTGAATCGAATTTTAAAAATTCACAACAACTTTCTTTTTAAGATTATCCTTTTAGTTATAATGTTTGGTGGAAAATTCTACTATTTCAATATAATATTTGGGTTAAGAACTAAGAACTGAAATATTTTCTGGATGTAAATTAAACTCTTTCTTAAAATTTGTTTTTATTTTTATAGTTTCTTGAAAATTTAACCATTTCATGGAAAATTTACTTTTTGCTTAAAATTGATAATTTGGTTTTAAGAAATGAACTGAAATATTTTCTGGATAAAAGTTCCACTTAAACAAATGGTAATTATTTATTACAAATTCATCTATTTTACGTCAAAATTTAATCTTTTTTTGATAAAAATGCAAATATTTGGTAGAATTGGTCTTTTGAATCACAAATTTAATTTTTGTTGTAGAATTAATTTCTTGTTTAAGAATTCATAGTTTGATCGTAGAAACTCAAAAGAAATCTTTTTAAGTAAAAATTTCAACTATTTTTTTAATTTAATTTTTTTAATTCTTTTTGGCTTGAGCATTAGACTAATTTGTTTAAAAGATTTGAATTACTTTGTAAAAAAATCGCTTTTTTGTTAAAGATTAATAATTTTAGTTGAAATTGAATATTTTTTTATTAAAAATTTGACTAATTGGGTAAAAGTTAAACTAATTTTGTTGCAAAATTAAATGTTTAGTAGAAAATACTTCTTTTTTTTAATGCATTTTTTAACAGAAAATGAAACTTTTCCAGATTTTTAAGATTACATTTTTGGTTTCAAAATTTTATATTTGTAGAGAATATTTGTCTTCTGGTTTGATGGTTTAATAATTGAGGTAAAGTTTCATTAATTTTTTGAGTGAAAAATCTTTATTTGCTGGAAATTCATCTGTTCGGTTTAAAGATTATTTTGTACTTCTTGTATAAATTTAATTATTTTTTTATGAATTTGAATTGCTAACAATACGGAAGAATTCCCAATCAAGCAGACTAATTTTCTATCAGAGAAAAACAATTTTCAACCACGAGAATTGATTCCCAGCAAAAAAATTAACTTTAGACAAATTACATTAATTTTTAATTCAATATTTTTTTCCAACTAAATTTTCAACTGAAAAAGATCGTTTTTAAACCAAAAATTGAATAGACTAAGAATATTAAATTTCTGCCAACAAAAAACGAATTTGCAACAAAAAAGATGAATTTTCAACCGAGAATATTAATTTTCTACAAAATACATGAATTTTTAACCAAAATATTGAATTTTTAATAACGAAGATTATTTAAAAAAAATTAGCTTTTGATAAAATGCATTAATTTTAAACTAAATAGTTACATTTTCAACGAAAAAGTATAATTTCAAAGCCAAAAATGGAATAGACTAGAAATATTAATTTTCTATTGAAAAGAAAGGAACCAAAAAGATGAATTTTCAACGACGAGAATTTATTTCCTACAAAAAATTAACTTTTGAAAAAATACTTTAATTTTCAACGTAATTTTTTTAAACTAAATATTCAACTAAAAACAAAAATTTCAAACCAAAACTGGAATAGACTGGAATCAACCATAAACATTAATTTTCTACACAATATTTGAATTTTTAAAAAAGTAGTTGAATTTTCAACTAAAAAAATGGTTAACTTTAAACCAAAAATTGAATATGTTAATTTAAAGTTATCGAAATCATTTTTAACCAACAATGGAAGTATTCTGAACAGACTAATTCAGTTTCTAAAAAAAAACAAAAAAATTATTTTAAAAAAAATGCATTTTCGAGGAAGTAGTTAAATTTTCAACGAAAGAAATACATTTGTTATTAAGAACATTAATGTTTCACTTGATAAATATAATTTGCAGGTTATGAAGCAAAGTTGTCAACATAAAGGCAAATTCATATGCAAGAAACGTTACGTCTCAAGTCATCGGTCCTTTGTGCGAAATTTAGCCGTATGGGGGCGCTTCTTGCACCTGCCCCTACCTCAACATGAAATCCAATGAGGAAAGTATAAAAAACATAAAAATGTAAGCATTTAGCAAGTTTAAAGATGATTCAATTCCAAAATTCATTATTTTTGTTAGTACAAATATTTCTAGAGTGTTAGTTACATGTATACAAGAATGGATAGAGTGAAATTAACTGCGAAATAATTATTTCTCAATTTTAGTAATTTTCAGAAATAAGTGCAATTGGTTTAATTTTATAGACTAAGAATTACCCTTAATTGTTTGAAATAGGTCGAATTTTGTTTATAAATTAGTCTTATTCACAATTTGTTGAACAAGCGAAATAAATATATATTAGAGTGGTCAAAAAATGCATTGCACGATTTTTCTCACTCAAGAGGGCAAAAAACTCCCCTTCCCAAGTTTCGATTCCCTGAGCAAAACTGAAACTCATGTTCCAGGGTTTTATTAAAATGAACCGACCTTTTTAGGGATTGAAGAGGAGTGTCTACGAAATTAAACGATACTAATCACTTTTATTTCCACCCCCCCCTCACCCTCCACGAAGCCACCCAAAAATTCAAAAACTAGATTTTACATATTATTGATACTTTTCAGCAATTTCTATCATCTTTTTCATACAAATTATTTTACATTTAAAGAAATGTAAATTATTTAAACAATTATTTATTCTAAAAAAATGTAAAAAATAATCGTATGTTCTGATTGAAATTCACTACTTTGTCATTTTTTTGAGAAACAAATTTTTCTAAAACTATTATGTAATTATTTAAATAATTACATATTGTTTATTTTGAGAAGTTCTGAAAATTGAGCCAGAAATGTCCCTTTTTTAAAATGGTATACTGTGCTACTTTTTATATAATAATTATATCATTTTCAGACATTTCTTCTAGTGTTTAACAAATTTCTATTTATTAATTATTATCTTTCTTTAAACAATGAAAAAGGGGTTAACGTATTCTTTCAATACACTATACAGTCAGACACATAATTGTATGTGTTCTTTTTTACTTCATTTTTTTTAGTTAGAAAAAAGAACTTCTTACGCAAATAAAGATTGTTTAAACAAATAGATATTTATTAAACATGAAAAGAAATGTATCAGAATTATGTAATTATTGAACAAAACGTGGCATAGCATATTAATTTGAGAATAAAGTTATTATCTTCAGCTCAATTTTTTAAAATGTTTAAGATTAACAATAAATGATTGTTTAAATAATCACATAATATTTTTATAAAAATCTAATGCTCCGAAAAATGATAAATAATTACATTTCAATCAGAAAATACAATTATTTGTCAAATTTTTTGGGAACAAATAATTGTTGAAATCATTTATATTTCTTTAAACAATAGAAAATTGTTTAAAAAGACATGAGAAATATTCAAATTGTTCATTAGTAAAAATGTATTTTTCTAATCTTTGGTCATATTTGAGGGGCTGTGGGGAAGGTGAGTTGAAAATAAAAGTTATTAGTATGGTTTTATTTCGTAGACACTCCTCTCTAATTCCCAGAATGTTTGTCATGTTTCGATGAAACACTGGAACATAAATTAAATTTTTCGAAAATAATTAAATATGAAAAAGTACTTGTATATAGACCTTCCGGGTATTCTTTAGGAAAAAGTGTCAGTATAGAAAAATCATTATAGGCCTCTAATTATTTTCCTATAATGAAATTACTATATTTTTTACACAACTTTATGACTAGTAATAAAAATAATAATTCGATTAATTATAGGAACAATTATAGTAAAATAATTATATAAATTAATAATATTGAAATATTGAAATAATTATTGTAAAAATTAAAAGATACCCATAGATTTTAAGCTTCATTATACCTTTATTCTTATTCAAAGCTCCTTTAAATATGTCAATTTTTATATACTATTGTGTAAGTAGTTAAAAACAAATGATTATTTTATACTTCCTTCTACTTTTTGCAATAATTTTTTTAACATTATTAATTTCTATATTTATTTTACTACAATTTTTTCTGTAATTATTATTATCATTATTCCTGTAATCGCGACAAAATTATAGGAAATTCATCATAGGAAAATCATTATAGGTCGATAATGAAAGACAGCTAGTTTTAGGTTAGAATTTGGAAATTGCAATTAAAGCATTTAAAATTGAAAATTACATCTCTTCATTCATTTTTTTTTAATTTTAGTCGGATAAAGTATTATAAATATATTGCTTATAATTTATATATGCTGATGCTATAAGATTTCTAATAGAATCCTTCACTTCCCTTTTTGAGATAATATCACCGAGAAGAAAACGTTTCTGGCAAAGAAACTGGCCAGCTTTTACTAAAAAATCTTCCCTATATATTTGTTTTCGGATGTATATCAACTAGGTTTTAAAGCACTTTGAAAAAATTAATATTTTCGCGATCAGCACGACTCGAATGGTAGACGGATTGATAGTTTGGAGCAATGTACTATACCATATTTTTTATCTTCACCCACTCAATTTTGATACTTATCTTTACTCGAATCTACCGCTTTAAATTTTTGTACTCTTGTAAACATTTTAGGATTATATTTTATAAAATCTGATATAAATATTATTGTTTTTAAGAAATTTTCCTATTTAGCAGAATGTTAAAGTAGGGAGACGTGCGAGAAGCGCCGCCATGCGGCGATATTTCGCACATAGAAACTCAGAGCAATAAGGTCCGAAACTTGTAAATCTAAAATAGGAAGAGTCGCAACTTCAGTAAAACGCAAGTATTTTCTGTAAAGATTAGTGCTATGTTGTAAGGCACGACCTTCCATTTATCGATCAAAACAAAAGCCACATTCAGGTAATGAGTATGCGACTTACTATTATCTAAAGTAGGGAAATAGAGGACGAGTGCAAAATGATGAATTAAAAATCCAATGTTTTGTTTTGTTTTTTATTCTATTAAACTCTGTTACATACTATTTAATTATTTACATAATTAAACCAAATATTACTAAGTACCGTCTGCAGCCGGATTTTTAATAAGAGCACTCACATTTGCTTGACCTTTCAGCCAAGGGAAGAGGAAAACTGCAGGAAACCTTTCCCGAGTTCTGCCGGTTATCGAGAGTCGAGTTTGAATGTAGACTTTTCCACTTCATAGACATAGAGTGTCCACACACATCCTCGACGTCAAACCCCCCGCAAGACAGTTGTTACGCTACAACTACTGTCGTCGTTTATTTTGAATGCTTAAAAAAATCTTTCTTAGACTTTCTAATTAAAAACTAATTAAAATGCTCTTAGGGCCGATTCCACCAGCTGTGATTAAATCCATGATTAGCTAATCATGATTATTTTTTAATCAGCGTTTTAATTACGATCAACTTGTGGCGCATTCCACCATGAATTTTTAATCTCTGGTTAGCCCACCGTATACTCTGTTTGCAATATGTCTAGTTTCTGCGTGTTTCTGTTGTAATCGTGATTCTGATTCGCTGATTTCGAAATTGTATTCGAGCGCAAAATATACCTCGACTGCTCACGAACGACGAGCAAAGACGTGTTTTTGTTTATGCACATCGTTTCCAAATAAATGGACAGGAATTAGTTATCGATTGAAATTGAATATAAGTTATGTGAGTACAAGATATCGTTATAAATTCGATCAATATTTCACACTACACTTGAACCTCAACTTTGAGGTTATGTTGCCTCCCTTTAATCGCTGATTAACTCGCTAACCAGCCAAAAATGGCCGGGTAAGTTAATCGACAATTAGACTTCTTTAATCGTGTTTTAAAAGTTGATGGAACGCAATCTGCAGATTAACATAAGTTAATCAATGATTAAGATTTAATAACAGTTGGTGGAAGCGGCCCTTAAAGTCTTTCTAATGCGCTTGAAATTGAAGAATTAATTTAAAGGCATTTAAGAATTCAGAAAATTCAGAGAATTCAGGAAAGCCAAAGAACTCAGGGTATTAATCAAAGTTAGATAATTCAGACAGTTTATGAAATTCAGAAAATTTAGAGGATTAGTGGAATTCAGAGTATAAAAAAAAATTCAGAAGATAAGAGAATTTTAGAAATTTCGAGAAGCTAAGAGATTTCAAGGAATTTAAATAATTCAGTAAATTCTAATCTCGAAGAAATTAAGAGAATTCAGAGCATTCGAGGAATTTATTAAATGTATTGAATTCAGTGAATTCCAAGATATCAATCAACTTCAATAATTAAGTGAATTATATGGAATTAGGTCATTCAATAAGAATTCTCGATACTTTAAATTAACTTGAGTTACTTTTAATTCTCTCAGTTTTTAATTAATTGAAATCTAACAAATAACAAAATTTCAAGGATTTATTCAATCCTGAAAAACTTGATAATTTAAGAATCATAGAGAATTTCCGAAAATATTGATAGTCGAAAGATTAAGCGGAATTTAGAGAATTGAATAAGTATAGAGAATTAAATAAACCTAGATAATTAGAAAATATCAGCGAATTATTGGAATTTAGTGAATTTAAGAAATGCAGAGAATTTCAGGAACTTCGAGAATTTCAAGAAGTCATATAATTTAAGGTTCTCTGAGAATTGAAGAATTTTTGAGAATTTAAAAAATTTAAATTATGGGAGCTATTAAGAGAATAGGAGGAATTCAAAGAATTTCGAGAATTCAAACAATGGGGTGAACTCAAAGAATTCCAAAAAAATCAACAAACTTGAAGAATTCGGATAATTAAATTAATTCTGAAAATTCAGTTCGAAGAATTCAGGAAACCAGAGAGTATTATTAACCTCAACTGTTTGCTGTTTACCGCAAATGCATGATAAAAACTGTCTGTTATCTCAAAAATAAATAGTCCTTAATCTAATCATGGTTAGTTTCGACATTCGAAAAAAAAATTTTTTAGCTCTCGCTCTCTAAACTAAACATGTTAGGTTCAGATATCTGAGAAGGCCAATTTAGCGCTGGTAATTTTAGACGTACGTTCAGCGGATCCCTTGAATGTCTACTTAAGCGGCGAAATTTTCTGGCGGTGGTTTGGCCAAACCGCCTATGTACGGTCTCCATAGTATCCTGGCGGACTATAGTATGTACCCTTAGTTATGGACTGTATGATTTCTCACCCGCTTGCAGCGTATATCCTTTCCACTGTAACGAAGGATCTGGACTCTGTGATCCTGTGTTTCTTGTTTTAACTAAATTATCTGAGGTCAGCTGGTATCTTGGCGGCATTCCTTGGCCATGATTTAATTGATATGCGAAAGCTGGATTTCCTTGCATTCCTGTATTTCCGTACATTCCTTGGTGTCCGGGGTATCCTCCTTGAAGCATAGCACCGGGGGGTGGTGCGCCTCCAGGAAATCCTGCTAGAAGCATATGACCGGGCCCTGGTGGTCCTCCTGGGAATCCTGCTGCAGGCATGAATGAATTTCCAGAAACATGGGTTGGTGCTTCTCTGCGAAATTCTTGCGGAGACATACCACCAGAGCTTAAGTGTCCGTCTGATTCTGATGGAGACATACCACCGTGGTTTGTTGGTGGGGCTCCCTGGAAATTTGGATGATTTGCATGACTGGGACTATCATCGAATCCTGGCGGTTTCGGAAATCTATTGGGTTGAAGTTTTTTAGGTCCTTTTGATCCGAACATGCCGCAGCAAGATGATGCAGCCATTAATTCTGCAAAGAGAAATTATAGGAAATAAAAAAATCAATCATGGTAAGTACCTGAGATCAATCATTTTATATACAACTTGTTTATAAAGTTACAAATTGCTTATAATATCCATGAATGCAACAAGAAAACTCATCTTGTCCAGAAATTGCTTAGACTTTATGCGAACCAAATGAAGAATCACTGCCAATCATCTTGCAATAATTTTTTATTCTCTTATATGTTCATAAGAAATTCAATACATTTTTCAATACAAAAACATGGAAAACTTTACCTTCTCTGATCAAGATTAGTCATAAACTTGTTTTTATAACAGATGAATGATTTTAGAGCATTTCGACGCCTATGAAGCAGGGCTACAACTCTACTTTTTACTCCCTAGGGATTAAAAAGTAACGTCAAAGATGAATAATGAAAATCATGCATCTGTAATCTCACTGTAAAAACTATAAGGAAATTTTAATGGCAGATAATAACATTTTTCGGCAATTTATAAAAAGTTACCATATATAATTGGTCAAATTACCGTAAATTACCAAAAATTTCCGGAAATTTATATACATTTTTTAATTGAATTTTTGGTAATTTATCTTTAGTTTCCGTATATTACCTGTAATGTTACCAAACATTACCAATTTTTGTTATAAATTTCTGGAAATTTATAAAAATGTTTAAAATTGAATGTTGGGTAATTTATGGTAAGTTACCATATTTACCTGTAAAATGATCATAAATGACCGAAAATTTGTGAATATTTTCAATTTAATTTTGGGAAATTTACGTTAAGTTTTTATAAATTACCGGTAATATTACCAGAAATTAAAAAAATTTTCTGGAATTTATAAAAATGTTTGAAATTTAATTTTGAGTGACTATGTTAAGTTTTGCCTGTAAAATTACCATAAATGACTGAAAATAGACGTACATTTTCGGAAATTCATAAGATGGTTTAAAATTAAAGTTTCAGCAATTTATAGTAAGTTACACTATTTAACTGTACAATTACCATAAATAGCCGAAACTGTCTATAAATTTCCTAAAATTTATAAAAATGTTTAAAATTGAATGTTGAGTATTTTATGATAATTCACTATATTTATCTTTGAAATTACCATAAATGACCGAAATGACCCATAAATTTCTGGAAACGTATGGACATTTTGATAATAATATAGAAAGCGTTAAAATTTTTATTTTCAATTTTTTTTATAAGTGCAAAAATTACACGTCATTTTTACATTCTCATAATTTATTATTGAGAAAGTATTAGAATTGTCGGAAATTTGGCATCACACTTTTTCGACAGATCTCCACGTTCGGAGACCCCCTGAATCCGAAAATCAGGTTTTCACGATGGTGTCTGTCTGTCCGTTCAGCCGTCCGTAAACACGATAACTCTCGAAAGGACAAGTTCGTGAACCAGCTATTTTTGATAAAAATTCAAAAAGTGAGCGCATTTTGAAAATTTTTAAGACCACTTCTTTCTGAATTTGAAAATTCTATTTACGGATATTTATAATATTCAAAAGAACAAACAATTTATCCTCATGACTTTTTTCGATGAAATTAAAATTCTCAGAGATATAGCGTTTTCAAAATTTTTTTAATCAACCGAAAATCAAAATTTAAAGCCAAAAAACGCATGACATGAAAAAAACCAAGAAAAGAAAAACATTTCTTTATGAAAGCCCTACAAGATCATCATAACAAATTTTTGGATTTTCTTTAAAAATCAAAAATTCAAATTTTTATTGCACCAAAAATAATGAAAAATTCCATTTTGTGGACAAACTATGTAGGATACGAAAAAAGATTTTTTAACAAAAATTACTATCCTAAAAAAGATCTGCAATTTCGTTAAGGATAACTTCTTGATACGAAGCGTACTTTTTGTTTTATTCATGAAAAATAACATTGAGAAAAAAAATAATAAAAAAATGTGTGAAAAACGACGAAAGTTACGAGAAAAAAAAAAGATTTAACAAAACCTGTTTACAAACATCGGTCGGAAATCGAGCGCGCAACGCGAGTGTCACGATGAGAATGTGTACTTCAAAGCCTACTACGAGAGATCTAAAAGCCACCTAAAAGAGATCTTTTTAAGAATTTTTTTTTCAAGAATTCCAAATGCAAAGAATAAATTTCCAAGCGCGAAGCGGGAGATGTAATTATGTTCGAGCCCGAAGCGCGAGAATCAACCGTCGCGCGCCCTAGGAGCGCTCAAACTTGCGAGCGAAGCGAGTCACGCGCGTGGCGCGCGATGAGAATGTGCCTGCAGAGCGGGCAGATTATATGTCTTTCATCTCTTTTTCAACGGCTTTTAATTTGAAATATTTTTTGGTGATGAATTTTTTTAAATGAAAATTTAACTATTTTATTGAATTTTTTGGTTGCTAAAATTCGTTAGGTTTGATTGAAAATTTAAGTATTTTGTACAAATCTCCTTCTTTTTGGTTCATAATTATTTTTTCAACTGAAAATTGAAGTATTTAACTATTTTTTACAAATTCATTTTTTCAGCTTCAAATTCATTTTAAACTTGCGAGCGAAGCGAGGCGCGCGCATGGCGCGCGATGAGAATGTGCCCGCGAATCGGGCAGATTTTTATGCATGAGCCATTCCAAAGGAGATTTACCCCCTAAATTTTGTGATCGTCTTAACTTTATTGAGACTGAAAAAGTATAATTCAACAAAATTTCAAACATCTTATCTAATTTGCGCTTGATCCCGAACTTCGAAATGAAGTTTGCTGAAAAATTGCCAATATTTTATGGAACATGATATATTTTATAAATGCATCAGTGAAATTCTGTTGGTCTAATTTTTGTTGTCAATGCGAAACTTAATCTGGCTTAGAACTGCCGCCTTAAAATATAAAATCCGAACGAACCATTCTCCTGACACTCGGAATTATCATTACATTTCTATAAAAGTGCTAGAATATATAATAATTAAGAAATTGGAAAATACATACGAGAACTTGATTAGACGAATAGTATAAAAAATCCACAGAAATTGCAGACCACAAAAATAAAAATAAGTACTAAATAATATATAAAAGAACTATATATAGATATTGCACTAAATGTTTTATCAGTTTGAATACAAATATAATATTATGGAGTAAAAAAATGATAAATTATAAAAGAATATGAATTAGAAGAAATAATTTAAAAATTAGATGAAAATATATGAAACCGGAATAAAAAATATTCATGGCCCATTATCTCTGGCGTTCAATAAAGATAACTATGTTTTGCAAATTTATAAATGTAACGAATTTTTTAATTGGGAATTTACTTTCAATTTAAATGGTTCATATCCGAGCTAAGTTACCATAAGTGCGCATCGAGGAGCCTACTGATATATGGGTGCTATCTACGGGTTGAGATGGGTAGAGGGGAACTGACAATTTTCGCCGAACGCGCCGTCTATATTTATCGCGGGTAACTAAGCACGCACCGCATCTACGTGTATAATATTGTTACGTGTGAACGATACAGGTTAGGTTTTATCTCCACTCTCATTCTTTTAAGGAAGGTCTCGCTGGCGCGATTATTCAAAACATACTCGCGCATAGTTGTCAAGCATAGTAGATATAATTTTTTTTCGTAAAATTGTAAGGAAAAATAATGTTGTTTTAGCGTTTCCTTCAATTTAGAAATGTAAAAGCATGAAATGGTTGGAATGCAGAAAATCACTTTTAGATCAAATTTTCTGGAAATTGTAAACTTGAGAGGCTCGAAACAGACCACTCTCAAAACCCATAAAGTAATTAAAAAATCGGTCGCTGCCCTTGAAAAAGTTCCTTCATTCTTGTTTGTCACGTTTTAATTTCAAAGAGCCTTACTTAAACTCTATATTTATGACAGAACCTAAATGTGTCATGCACATGTGTTTTAGCTTATATCCTTGATAGAATAAACTTCGTCGTTCGGACCCTACAGGATGCATAAAAAATAAGGCCCTGTTTCAAGCGCCTCGAGCATTTCCAGAATTAGACAGTTCTCAGGAAAACAAGTTTGCCTCCATGCGAAGGAGTAGGGCGTGTTTCAAAAGACAAGTGTCTGCGCAATAGGGCCGCCAAAAAATCTGGAGAGGGGCTAATTCGGACTAAAGCGATTGGTCAAGCCGTTGATTCTCCACCCCCAATTCGAAGGGTCCTGCGAGGCTACAGCGAGCAACGAACAAAGCGAAATTTTCGGTAGTTAGTCATAAATCGGCATTTGAACCAATTGAGGAGTTCTGGACAAGAAGGCGACAAGCGTTCGAGAACGAGTAAAAGTATTGTCCAGACTGTGACGTCAGGTATCAAAAGTGAAATTCGAAATTAAAAAAAAAAACAAAAATATAGTTAGATAGCTCTTGAAAAATGAACCTGAGTCTCTATTTACAGTTTTTCTATCGGGCTGCAAATTTTCCAGTAAATAAATAAAAACTGACTTTTTTTAAATTAAAAAACCATATTTTTCACATTCAACTCGCCGTAAGTAATTCGTTTATAAACTAATTAACAAATTTCTTTTTGAGTTTTATTCGTGACAGTCTATTGGAGGCTACAGTGTCCAAAAAGGGTCAAAATTTAATTTGTAATGTTTTGTTCTTTAATCCGAATGAAAAACCACGTTTTTAGACTTTCACATTAAAAAAGTAAGCGAGGAAGTTTGAGCTACGACAAACTTCAAGCGAACGAATTTTCTGCCAATGTATTGGC
>NC_046657.1:56488782-56497028 GCF_010883055.1 Belonocnema kinseyi
TAACTATATTTTTGGTTTTTTTCATATTTCGAATTTCACTTTTGATACCTGACGTCACAGTCTGGACAATACTTTTACTCGTTCTCGAGCGCCTGTCGCCTTCTTGTCCAGAACTCCTCAATTACTTGCTTCCTCAAAATTAGTTTGTGAAAATTCGATGTAACTTAGAATCTCGCAAGATCTGGAGACCGACTATCACGATTCGCGAGTTAATTGTTAAGTGTGCGACTTTGTGCGACGAATTATATTCAAGCAAATTGAATAAAAGTGTTATCTGTGTATCAAAAATTGTGTCAATAATTTCTGTTCCCAGAACATTTTCAGGAGGTCATTTATATGACCGTTTGCAGCAATCCACACATCATCGATGGTTTAAACCTGCAAATTTTACCGCGTGCATCGTCGTTCTTTTCAGCCATTTTGAACAACAAGGACCTCAGAATATCTTTGGTTTCGCAAAGATGCTGAAATCTTTGCTGGGGATTATTTATAGATTTAATGTTTTACGGATTAAAAGTTGAACTTATTGTACTTTTAGAGCATTTTGCGGGTTAGTCCGGGGGTTATGCCCAAAAAACATCAAACTTGTAAGACCTGCAGTGACTACTGGCGCCACCGTGATCCTATAGGCTACTATATCCGGTCTTTAAATTCAAAAATTTCTCAATTGTTTTTCTGGCTGATTATATTGTATTGAATGCACGGTTCACCTTATTGTTAAATTATTTTATCTTCCCATTTTACGAATTTCTTCGGAGCAGATTTAAAATACTTGTCTCAGCTCCTTTTCGAACAGAGACAAATCTTGTGTTTCAAAACTGTTAAACTCATGAATAGGGCGTGTCAAGAAAGACGAATTCTTTATTTTTTGTTCCTAGAGGGTGGCAAACTTGTTTGTGGAAAAAGATCACCCTATAGTTGGATTAAATATAAATTGTATACATTTTCAAAATTATACCATTTTAAGGATTTTTAAGCTAGAACCATTAATTTATACAATAAAATTCATTACAAGGCCTTTTTAAATATTTTCGTTAAAACTTTGTTTAGAGAAAAACACTTTAAAATTTTCCAAGAAAGTAGTGATATTTTTATTATGTTTCAATTCGATTTTTTTCTGCAATTTCTTTAAGAAGCTGCAAAATAAAAAAAATTACCTGAAAATTGACCAGATTCTTTTTTCAACATGTTGCAAATCTTATTAAATATTCTTTTTAAATTAATTTATGAAAAATATATATATTTTTACTTTTTCAAGGAATTTTGATTCAAATTTTGTATTTATTTAAGACCTTTCAAAATGCTAAAATGTCTTATAAACGTTGTGTTCGAAATCTTCAAAAGTCTACATTGTGTTTTGAAAATTTTGAAATCTTTTAAGGTTTTAAATTATTTTGGAATTTTCTCAAAACCTCTAAATATGTTTCTAACTTACTCGATTATTTTGTAAATTAATAAGTGTTTAGTTTACATTTATTATTCAAAATTTATTTATTTAAAAATATTTTTGAATAATCTCTTTAAAATAATTTAGCAAAATGAAAAATCAGTCCAAATTTGTACAGAAAATAATTAAAATTTTAACTTTCAAAGTTAAAACTTAAAACTGTGAAATATTAACGATTTAAGGCTTTCTATTTCAAATAAGTCAGTTTAAAATTGTCAGTTTTCAAAATTTCCTTTATAATAGCTTATTTCAAATGAAATGTAAAATATCGCTAAATATTAAAAAAATGTCTTTTCCTTAATTAGTAAATTTCATTTTAAATTAGTTAAGAATGAAATATTTTAGATTGAAAATATATTCGTATACGATTTGGGATTGAATAAGAGCGTTAAATTATGAGTGAATTAATTTGAAATTATTTAAAAAATTGAGAATAGTTTATAAAGTTTAAATCGAACTTTTCACTTGTTAAACTACTGAGGCTTTAAAAATGGAAAATTTTTATGTTCATTGTTAAAATCTTTAACCGTTTTTCACACGAAGTCGTTTGAATCCTGATTGGCCGTCTGTTACGATATCGTTATACGCGAGTAAATGCCGCGAAAATTCAAATTTCAACAGAACCTTCAACAAGATATCACATTTTCTTATACTAATTATAATTTAAAACGAATTGAATATAAATTTTGGTAATGACAATGTAATTCTAAAATAAACTGTTTGAAAGTTAAAAGGTAAATGAGTAAAGAAATATTTGAAATCTAACATGTACGACAAAATATAAAGTGCCCAGTTTGACGATTTTTAGACTCGACTTTTCACCACCATCAAAAGGTTTTTCAGTAAAGAAAGAAAATTTTAATAAAATTGTTGAATCTTAAAGCTAAAACAATAAATTTTTAACAAAAATGTTTAATTTTTATCCCAAAATGGAAAACATAAATTTTCAGTTTCCAAAATTACTTTCAGCCAAAGAAAAGAGATTTTTCAACAAGATAGATACTTACTAAAAAGTGTTGGAAAACCCGCCACGATTAAAATTACAGCAGCCATCTGGCACGCCATTTTCCAAAAGAATTTCTAACTTTTCCACAATAACGAACTTTTTTCATAAGAATTTTGAACTTTTGAAGAATTCTGTACTCTGGACGAATTTTGATGATTTCGAAAACTAATGCATATTTCTGAAAATGTTTCAGTCTATATATACTAGTTGCATCTCACTCAGCTTTATGAATGATTAGGCATTTTATCTATTCTTCAAAATAATGAGGGCAATTTTTATTTATTAAATCATTTAGAACTACAAGGCTGTTCTGAAGAAAACGTGGACGGCTTGAAGACTCGACCTACTTTGAAAATTCAAACCAAACATTTTTGTTCTTAAAGAAAAATGTATCCTTATTTGATATATCAATAAGCAAACATATGTTTAATTTGAAAAAACTGCTGTACTTAAAAAAGTTGACGATATATTTGAATTCTCAACCAAAAAGACTTGTTTTATGCCAGAAGATTAAATTTTTTCCACAAAGAAGATTTTTTTAGCAAAATACTTACATTTTTAGACAAGGAGATATTTCATCCAAAAAAATATGAATTTGTAATAACATACATTAATTTTCAACGAAATTGTTGAATTTTCAACTGAAAATGATCAATTATTGACCTAAAAGGGATTTTAAAAATCCTCTGTTTCAAAAATTAATTTTCTAACAAAACAAGCGAATTTAAAAAAAAGCTTAAATGTTTAACCAAAAAGATTGATCTTTAACTAATTAAAGTAAGTTTTAAAAAATCAGTTTAACTTTTAATCGAGCAATTGAATTTTCTAATCAAAATTTAAATTTAAGTTGAACTTTCTATCAAAAAGGAAGACTTTTTAACGAAATTGTTTTAATTTTATTCAAATTATTTTAAGTATTACCCAGAACAGAAACAAATGTAAGTAAGCAGATGCATATTTAAGAAAATATAGAAGTTTCAGCTAAAAAATCAACAAGCCACAATAATCAAACCAGATACCTTTTCTATGTTACGATACTACTTTTGAAACAAAATATTATTTTTTAAGTATATAGTTGAATTTTTAAATAAAAAAATTAATATTGTATATAATTAGTTGAATGAAAAAATGAAATGGTTATATTTTTACTTGTAAATTCCTTTTCAACCGAAAACAAACAATTTTTGAAAAAAATTTAAGATGATAGTCAGACTTTCAACCAAAGTTATGAATTTCAACTAAAATTGAACTTTTATTTTAGACAAGAAAGACTAATTTCCTACTAAAATGATGATGTTTGAACTGAAGTAGATAAATTTATAACACAGAACTCTTGTAACATTATCTCCAATTGTTAGGGCAAAAAGGGGAAGCAATGCTCAAATCTTGGCTCCCTTAATGGTTAAAAGGTAATATTAACATTACCTACCGTGTTCAGGCGCCAGACGCCTTCTTAGCGTCACTTAAAAAAAAAAGAGGCAGATGGATTCAAGATTTATTACTACTTTAGGAAAATCTCTTATAAAAAGTCCCTATTCAGTCGGTAAAGGGATAAGTGGGGACGAGGAAAAACATTATGACTCTTTAGTTTAAAGGAAATGAAACAAATCCAAATTTATTACATTGTACTTTTAAATGTAAATTAAAGAGGATCGCTTCCTCACAAATTAGGAGTGTTTTGGCCTGAAGGGCGTAACCGTCACGAAATCACAAATAGGCTTAAATTTAAATTGACATCGAAATAGTGGCATTACTCAAATTTATGAACTCGCTCAAATTACACAAAAGGAAAGAAAACTCACTCAAAAGAAGGCAAATCATCGAAGCTCTGGAGGCAGAAGATAGATTAAACTTTTTCTGACGCTTACCTCAATCAGACGTAGCTCCTCTGCTCTCAGCCTTCTCTCTTCTATCAGTCCCGCCAGAATTACCTTGCAGTCAGGTGCTGCCCTCTTTATCCCGACTATCGGTTGTTACTTCCGTGTATCGGACTGGATGTCCCCATCGTGGTCTACCGGCCATGCATCTCGTTCCTTGATATTCATTGTGGTAAGGAACCTTTCATCTTTCAACATCTTACGAATTTGAGGTCCATCGAAGACTCCTTGTTCAATTTCGGGCTCTATAAGGCTGGGAATCATTTGAATAAATAAGAAAAACATTTTCGTTCCTTATATAAAGCTTTTACGAACTGTTTCATTAAACCGAGATTGCCGCAAATCTGCCATTTGTGTTCTCAGTATTTAGTCTTACCCAAAAGTCATTTGTGTGTTTGCATATTCTTCCTTGAGCGTTACCAAGTGTGCTATAGGTATTGAAGCATATTTACTATGGTACGCTGCACCCATTCAATCAAGAAGAACTGAATGATTTAATCAGAGTACTAGGGTTCGCGAAAGATTTCATTCATTTTATCGCAATAGGGATGAGTCATTCTGAAAATAATTTACAGAAGAAGATGACTTACTGTACTACAACAATGTTCATGATTTTATGAATGAATCTAAAAAAATACAAATCTGTGAAGCGCAAATTCTTTCTAGATGCTTCAAGACGAAGCTTTAAAGCGATGTTATTACACAATACGAATTGTTTATAGATTCTTTAAAGCGAAGCCTTAAAGCGGTGTTATTATACAATACAAATTTTGTAGTGTGTAATAACACCGCTTTAAGGCTTCGTTTTGAAGAATATATAAACAATGTCCATTCTACAGATTTGTGTACATCTTTTTTAACTTCATTCATGAGACCATGAAAATTATTACAGTATACCAAGTCGTCTTTTTCTGTAAAGTATACTGAATTTTTTGCAAATTATTGGAGTTGAATCCTACTGTGTCAGTCAATAAAAAATAATAATCGTCTTTGCTCTTGGGCTCCCGCCAAACAATTGGTGTAACAAACTTCATTTTCGCAACATGTTCGTTATGCCGGTTCAACATTCATCTGCAAGCACAGCAGATCATTTTGGGCAACCAAAAATAGTTTCCTTGGATCACATCACACACTAAAAGTACTGCAGATATATTTGATGCAGGAAGCAGGATTTTTAATTCCAGAAAAAATTGTAGATTTTGTTAGCAATCGTGTACCTTAGTAGGCGATTCTTAGTATAGGTCGTGTCAAATTCTTACTAACTAAAACCCCCCTTTTCCGCCATCTAGGACGCAACCTGGTGTCCTAGAGACACCGTTTAAAATACCAATCCCGGGTGCCACTCAGTCCTCGGCACAGTTGTTCACGCTTTGACTCGAGGATCTTAGTGTGTTTAGTCCGCGGGGCCTATTTTATTTCAGCCCTACCCTCTGTTTTCAGCAAGAATTTTCCTATTCGCCACCTAGGGACGCGCAAAGTTGGGATATCAACCCTCCTCCACCACAGGTAACTGTGGCGGTACTTGGAGTAGTAGCGGCAGTATTAGTAGTGGTGTAGGGGAGGTGATACCCCTACTTGGCGCAGCCCCGGGTGGCGGATCAAACACACTAATATCCCCAAACTAAGGCGTGAACAACCGTGGCGGCGGCTGAGTATCACCAGGGACTATTGTCGCAAACGGTGTCCACTGGAGGAATCCAGAAACCGTATTTAGATAATGGGCGAAGAACTTAATAAGGCGTTGGACTGCCTAAATGGAATAACTGTGGTTTCGGCAAATATGAGGGCATTCTCCGACAGTCAGAGGAATATGCTCCGAACGATAAAGGAGGGGTAAGAAGAGGCAACGGATCTAACAACAAAGGCGTAGGAGACGGGACACAAGTCACACCGAGACACAGACCGAAGATGCCCTGGAATCTCCCGCTCCCCAATATGGAAAAAAAGAGCGGGAACTCACCCCGAGCCCAGTTCTGGCGGACAGCTCCAAGAATGTGGGCAAGATGCCGAGGACGGAAACGCGTCAACCCCCGTGACCTCGACCGACGGCTTAAACTACGCAAGGGTCCTTTAGGACCTCAAGCTAAAAGTAAGTCCTGACTCCCTTGGTCTACAAATCAAGGGGGTTAGACAAACCCGAAACTGAGTCCTTGTGGAATTAGGACTTACAGAAACAGGCAAAGTCGAACTGACGGCACAATAAGGGAAGCGGTTGGCGATGGAGGTAGCGTGCGCGAGCTCGTCTCCCTTTTGGAGGTCGAGATCTTAGACCTCGAGACTACCACAGACGCAGAAGAGGTATAAGCGGCCGTTAAAAGTCAATTTAAGTATAACTACGTAGGAGAGGTCAAGGTCAGCCTCACAAAAAGACCCTATAGAGGTAATGTGAGGGCTTTCCTGGAGCTGAGTAAAGAATCGGCAGCGAGCTTGGTGTGCACAGGTTACCTGAAAGTGGGGTGGCTTTCCCCTCGCGTGCAGAAGAAGATAAAGTGGGTACGATGCTATCGCCGCCTAGGCTTTGGTCATATGGCAGCAAGCTACAAAGGCTCTGACAGAACGAAGTCCTGTTGAAGGTGCGGCAAGGAGGAGCACAGGGCTGCAGCTTGCGAAAGCACCCAGAAGTGCTACCTCTGCGTTACCTGGACGTCCAGGGTAATAAAGTTCACCCGGCCGGAAGACTCCCACTGTCATCAGCTGTACGGTATTGCTGCATAGCGAGGGGCGGTGCGGGCGTCTTTTTCGTTGGTTGCAGAAAGGAATGTCAAACAGGCACAATAAGTTGGAGGCCAAAGCATGGTAATTGGCCTTACCCCGCTATCATTGAAGTAATGCGAAAGCGGTTCTGGGGACATGGGTTGGCAGAATAAGGGGTTTTATTCAGTAAGAATCTGATACTCCCCATCCTAAGAATCGCATACTCAGGTAGACGATTGCTAGGATGGCTGTCTGATGCAAGATGTCCCCTTCTATAAAAAAAAGTGTTAGTATTAGAAGTAGTGATTTTTGGTTCAACAATTATGAAACTACCACGAAAGACTTCAATTTCATAAAAAATTGCAAAAAAGATGTTGGAATACAAGTATACTGATGCATCAGAGATTTCTGAAAGGGGTTTAGAAAATAGTAATAATGTAGATCTTAATTCATGACTTCACTCACGTAACTCTTATGATTTCAGGATTTGTAGGTTATCAAGTCCCAAACAATATTTTTCTTCTAAATGTGGTAACAGGATTTGGAGGTTATGGAGTTCAATTATTACGAGGTAAGCGGATTATGAAGTCATAAGGTTATAGGGTTTCCAGATTGAGGGGACTAGGGAGTATTTAATGATTTCGGTAATTTTAAACGGTCACAATTTTAGAGTTCTGAATTTTCATGTTAAATGATAAATTTGTCCTTATCATAGGTTTTAATTTTGTATTATGAATGTAATTTGTTTCACTTTGGAAAGTATAATTAGCAATGTAAGAGTTATTACTTCCGAAACGATTTAAACTTACTTAAAAGAATCAAAATTTTAAAAGGTTTGAGTATAAAAAAGTTTTCATATCTTAATTTTTGGCGATACAAGTTTTTTTCTCAGTTTTAAGTGAAGTTTGCATTAGTTTAACTTTTAAAGTTTCGGAGTAGAATTTTTTCATTTTTAATTTATTCTATTTAAAGTAAAAATTTACTTTAAAAGATTTTTTTTAAATAGCTCAATTCATTTTTTAGTATTAGACAAATTTATCTGATTAGCTTTAATGTCAAATTATAATTTTGTTATTTCATAATAATAAAAAATTATATAAGTTCATAAGCTTTGACTTTAAAAGATTCAATTTAGTTTTAAATTTCAGTTTGTAAAATTTTAAATACCTTGAATGTAAGATTACTCAAATTCAAAAGCTTTTAAGTATAAATTATTTAAATT
>NC_046657.1:56497128-56521603 GCF_010883055.1 Belonocnema kinseyi
AAGATTCAATTTAGTTTTAAATTTCAGTTTGTAAAATTTTAAATACCTTGAATGTAAGATTACTCAAATTCAAAAGCTTTTAAGTATAAATTATTTAAATTTGAAGCTTTTAATCATGAATAATACAATTTGAATCCCTCTGAATTTTAAATTATTCAATTTTCAAAATCTACCAACTGCGTTGTTAAAATCAGAAAAGTGATGTTGTTCGGTAATTCTGCTATTATTTTCGTGATTTTTTTCAGGAAGAATAAAGTGAAATACTTTTGTGTAAAAATTTGTCAAGTGGGCCACTTTTTTATGGGTTGTGATTTTTCTTCGGGAATGAGTGATAAACTAGATTTTTACATAAATAAAATAGCCCTCAAACATTTTTGCAAAATTTTTATTTTTCAAGTTGTTATTGTTATTTAACTTTTTTAGCATTGTTCTTGTAATAAAATTTTTCTCTCGATCGGTACAAACAATCGCCATAATTTTTGGCGTGTTTCGTTAAATATATTCATTTTATAAAATAAAAATCATTTTCCATTGTTGCATAAATATTGATGAAATTAGAAACAATTTTTTATAAACAAACAGAATTCGTTCTAACTTCTCAATTGATTACAATCCTTTAGTTGACTAATTACGATAGCTCGTTTGATTACGAAGATTTTGGTAAATAAATTAGGGAACTCGCATATCATCAAAAGTTGTGAGTGAAAAAAAATTAGAGTCAGATCAAAAAAGTGAACAACAAATCCTCTAATTGTTTAAAAAATGGGTTTAAAAAAAGAAAAAAAAATCTTGTCTAGATATTTTCGTGAGGAATGCAATAGTGCACATGGCTTTTCGATCCGATGTATACTTTGTTTTTATCATTTGCAGAAAGATAACAAATGGCGTAATTATTTAACAAATTGTTTAAACAAACAAGAAAAAAATGTACACTGAGATATTTCCGAGACGAATTCAGGGGTGTTTCTACTATTTTGATAAGACCCTTGGTTTTTTTCAATTAATTAAAAAACTTTGAAATCCAAATCTGTGGCAAACTTCAACGTCGTGAATATCGTACGTCGCGCGGCATGGAGCGCGAAACGTGAAAAACGAAAACACGCACAACTTTTGATGACATGCGAGTTCCCTAATTTTTTTTTACCACAATCTTCGTAATTAAACGAGCTATCGTAATTACTCAACTAAAGCATTGAAATCAATTGAGAAGTTAAAACGAATTCTATTTGTTTATAAAAATTATTTCTAATTTCATCAATATTTATGCAACAATGGTAAAATGATTTTTATTTTATAGAATGAACATATTTAACGAAACATACAAAAAATGATGGCGATCGTTTCTACCGATCGGAAGAAAAAAATTAATTACGATAACAATGCTAAAAAAAGTTAAATAACAATAAAGACTCAAAAAATCAAAATTTTGTTAAAATGTTTTAGGGCCGTTTCATTTATGTGAAACTCAACCCACAATATTTTGTTCACTGAAATTAACTTCATTCCATTATAATTGTTGTTGTTAGTGCACATAATATTTATTTTATGTATAGTTGCTATATATAATAATTTATTTAATTATCCATCATGTTTCAAAATTTTGTGAAATTCGTGATATTTCAAAATTAGCTATTCTAGAATTTTAAATTGTGTACGTTTTTAATACCAGGAACTAAAAAAACCACAAAGGAGAACGCACATGATAAAGAGATTTATGTACTAGGTTTTCTTTTTCCTTATCGAAGCAAAAATGTTTTCCAAAAAACGACAACAAAGTATTGGTACGTTGAGGCTTAGCCTATTTTTAAGTTTCACAAACTTACCTCCTCATTGTTTTGAATAATTTCAATACTGTTTATCTACCGGGTTCTTTTATTAAACTGTACTTTTTCTGATATTTTTCATTTCTAGTTTAAAAAAATTTATTTTAAGAGAAAATTTAAAAAGATTTTAAATGAGGTCATAAAATCTAAAAAAAAATCTGCAAGATTTTAGGAAAATTTTGATATTTTGATAGAATTGTTTGAAAATTTTAGGAAAAATTCTAATAATTTTTAAAGATATTTTAATATTCAGGTTTAGAAGTTTTGGAAAGTTTCAAGCATAATTTAAATTTTTTTAAGAAATGTAGATTTCTTACAAAAAAAATTAAAACCTTTTCAAAAATTATAATAATTCTTGAAAACATTTGTAATAATTTCTTTACTTAAGAAAAAATATTAATTTTTAAGCAAATTTTAAAATGATTTGGATTTGGAAATACTTCGAAAAAAAGCTAAAATATTTTAATTTTTTTTTAATTTTTAAATATTATTGAAAATTTTAGCCTAAATTTAAGTTAATTTGAGAAATATCGCGGATTTTCAGGAGTTTTATTGGGCATACAAATGTTTAAAAAACTTGGCAAGCTTTCCCGAAATATACAACCAATTTTTTATTTCCTCTTTTGTTCAAATCGTGGGAAATACGAATGGACACTCAGAAAAATTAAATCATTACATAATTTTTAACAAAATATTTCAATTTTCAATCGAAGAGATACATTTTGAAATAAAATGCTGAATATTCAAGAAAAAAAAATACATTTTTGACGAAACTCGGGATTATTAATTTCTAAGTCTAAGAAATGATTTATATAAATAAAAAAATATAATTTTTAACAGATTAGTTATGTTTTTAACAAATTAATCGAATATTAAAAATCAAATATATGATATTGCGAATATTCGACAAAAAATCAATTTTGCCCAATAATGGAATAGTTATATTTTAACTTAAAAAATTAATTTACCTGAGCGGCAAAAGAATTTTCAATAATTTAGTTCAAATTTAAATCAAATAATTTTATTTTCAGCAAAAGGAAAATCACTCTTAATGAAAAATATTAATTTCCTACAAAAACATATTTCAAGAAAACATTTATATTTTCAAATAAGAATATTAGGTTTTAGTCGACATAATGAACTATTCATTAAAAAAATTTTAACCAAATTGATGAACTTTCAACCGTACGATATGAATTTTCAGCAAAAACTGCATTTTCACCCCAATAGTTGTATTTTATATAAAAATATTTGAGTTTATAACCCTAATAAGACAAATTTTTAACTAAATTTCTAAATTTGTAAGAAAAAGAGTAACTCTTTAACACGACTTTTTATCTTTTCTACAAAATAATTGAATTTCAAAACAAAAAAGGAGAATTTTCTTATACAGGAATTTATAACAAATAGTTTACAATGTAAATATATGTAGAAATAGTAACAATGAAAAATGAAATACGCATTTGATATTTCATGAAACAAAACTGTTTTATGTTTAAAAAAACGACTCAACTTATCAAAAAAAATCAAGGAAATAGTTAAAGCTTTAACCAGAAAGATTTATTATTTAATTTCTGACGTTAGATATATCCCGGTTCAAATCAGGGATAAGCCAGATTTTTCTCGTTTAAAAAAATAATGATTTGACCATGATCGGCAATTTCTAACAACAGAAGTTAATTAATGAATTACCCCGGTCGAGGAAATAACATCAATTATCAAAAAGATTTATTTTGAAGCACTTTAATTTTTAAGTAAAAGAAATTAAATTTTTACCAAAAAAAAAGAGAAATTTCGAACGAAATAGTCACATGTTTACTCAGGGAGATAACTTTAAAACTAATATTATCAACTCAATATTTTAATTCTCAAATAAAAAGATCAATTTTTAATCAAGAATATTAATTTCGTACCAAAAGACGAATTTTCGACGAAATACGTGAGTTTTTAAAGAAATGGTTTAATTTTTGAATAAAAAGATCAATTTTCAATTCGAAATATCAATTTTCAATCAAAATGGCATAAGCAACTTTTCTTTTTAAAAATTATTCCTAGCGGACAAAAAATATATTTCGAACAAAATAATTGAATCTACAATGAAACAAATGAATTTTCAATCAAGAAGATTAATTTTGTACTAAAAAGACAATCTTTCAAACAAGAAATCTAATTTTCAACCAAAAAAGGTTCATTTTAATTAAAAATATCAATTTTCCTTCAAAATGGGTTCATTCGAATTTTCTGTTAAAGAAATTAATTTTGAACCAAAAAAATTAATTCTCAACAAATCAGTTGAATCCTTATTAAAAAATGTGAATGTCAAACCAAGAAAACTATTTTTCTATCAAAACTGACTTTTTTAGTTCAATTTTTTTTTATTTGAAAAATTTCATTTCTGGATAAAAAATAATGTTTTGGGGTGAAATCTCCACAATTTGGTTGAATGTTACAAATCTTTGTTAAAAATGGATATGTTTTGGGTTAAAGATTTATCATTTTATTTGAAAAATCATTTATTTAGTTCAAAATGTAATTATTTTGTTGGAAATTGCTTCTTTAATTGTTTAAAAATTATTATGTTTGGTTGAAAATTTAAGTAATTGGTTGAAAGTCGAACTACTTTTTAAAAATTAAGTTTGTTGGTTTAAGATTAATTATTTTAGTTTAAAATTTATGTTTGGTTGAAAATTTAACAATAATCTTGAAAATGCATTTTTTGTTTGTAAAAATGCAGTTATATTATTAAAATTAATCGTTTTTGTTTGAGGATTTTACCATCATGTTACAAATATTTTCTTCTTTGGTTCATGTTAATATTTTGAACTGGAAATTAAAATATTTGATTTTCAGTTGTAAGATAATGTATTTTGGTTGAAAATTCTACTATTTTTTTCGAAATTCACATAGTTTGTTATTTTAATTTTTGTAAGATTAGTATTTAAAAGTATTAATTAATTAAATGTGTTGAAATGCAATTTCAAATGAAGAAAAAATATAATCTAAACATCATTTAAATATTTCAAATAAATTAATTGCTTAATTGCTGAATTCCTTAAATTCAAATTTAAAAAATAATATTTAAAATAAAGGTTATTGAATTGTATTAATGAAAATTATAGTTCTAAAACTTATTTGAATTGTGCAATAAAAAATAATTGTTAAATGAAGATTACAATTTAATTTTTTAATTTGAATAACATAAATTTATTATTTATTTGAACGTTTTATAATTGAATGTTTGATTTAATTTGTATTATAAAAGCTTATTAATATAAATTTAATCTTTAAAACTATATGTGAATTTTTTTTCATTCTTTCTGAAATTTAGAATCTGAATTCAATCTTCCAAATTATATTCAAATATTAGATTTTAATTTTTTGAAAATTAGTATAAAGTGTTATTAATAATTTTAATTTTCAGACATAAAATTTCAAGTTGAATTAATATGTATAAAGTAAAAATTATTTGAAATGTTTTAATGCAAATAATTGTTTAATGCTTTTAATGTTGGGAACTGATTAATTTATTATTGAATAATAATCAATCTTTTTCACAATATGAAATTACATAAGGATTTAATCTTAATTTTTCTTCATCAAGTAACTTAAGTTGATCATTTACTTTAAGATCCTTTCATTCTTTAATGAAAGAGGATATCGTAAGAAATCTGGATAACCTAATTTTTACAAAAAACTAGAAGAGCAGAATTTCATGAAAAATTGCATAAAAAATTATTTGGACTTTTTGAAGGTAAAATTTCACAAATTTTTATTAAAAATGTTATACTCTAAAAATGTAGAATTTTTTTTGTAATTCCTGCAAAATTAAAAAAACCTAATTAACGGTTCTGAAAATGTCGATAATTTAAGAAAATCCAACCCCAAATTCAATATCGCGTAATTTCAAAATTTTTGAAAATTAAAAATAAATAACTTGTGCACACTATAATTTCACTAAGTAAAAATAGTTGTATAATTCTTCTTATATTTCATACAGATTAATTATTTATTCACTGCACCTTTTAAAACTTTAATTAAATTAAAACTGATATTTTTGGTTTCAAAGTTATTTCTTTTACTTTAAAATTAATGCATTTTCTTAAAAACGATTGGTTTTTGATAAAAAATTTATTTATTTGGTTGAAATTTACTTATTTTGATTGAAAATCAAGTATTTAAACCAAAAATTCGACCCAGTTTTCTGTCAAACAAATTTTGTCGTATATATTTAATGTTTTTTGTAGAAAATTTTTGCTTTTTGTTCAGAAATATAACTATTTTGTCAAAAATTTATTTTGTTTGCTCAAAATTATAATTTGCTATAATTTTACAGAAAGTTAATTATGAATTTAACTTTATTTAAATTTTATTTTTCATGCGAAAGTCAGGGATTTTAAAAACAAACAATTTTAAAAATACTTGGAATATTAATGGTCAGGGAAAATGAAAAATTGGTTATGGAAAAATGAGATAATTTGAAAAATTAAGATATGCCATAACCATGATATAAAATTCTTGTTAGTAATTTAATTACTTTTTACTTTTTTTTCTGCATTTGCTTCCTCCTGAAGGTTATCGTTTTAGATACAAATTTTATTATTTATTTAAAAATTCATTCAATTTTGTAAAAAGTCATATTTCTTTTTAAATTCAACTATTTTTAAAGAAAATTTACATTTTGCTTTAAATCCATTCTTTGGTACTAAAGTTAGGTGAAATCTTTTTTGGGTAAAATTAAAATTTTGCTCTAAAATTTGCCTTTTTAAATTAAAATTTCGTTAAATTTTGGTTAAATTACTTTTGTGGCTAGGATTTTTATTTTTAGTTTGACAAATAATCTCTTTTGTGAAAAGTTTGATTAATTTTTTGGAAACTTATATTTTTTTATTAAAAATTTAACGGTCTATCTAAAGTTTAAAGTACTTCTTGAATTTTTTTAAAATGAAGGACAATCAAAAAGAAAACAGTTCTCGACGATAAATATAATTCTTGGCATTTTAAGCAAGAATTATTCTACCTTAAATAGAAATCAGTGAAATTCAAACAAAAACAACGAATTTCCAGAGAAAATACTTGAATTTTTAACTAAAAATTTTGTAATTAATTTCTTAGTCACCAAAATTGATTTGGAGCGAAAAGAAATGATTTTCTACAAAATAGTTCAAGTTTCAACACAAGAAATCAATTTTTGACGAAAAATACATTTTTAACAACATTTTATTATTTATTTTTTTAAATATCATTATTTAGTAAATGCCTATTAAATAAATACTAATTTTGTAAAAATATGAGAATTTATTCAATGCTCTAAATATTAATTTTAAAAAGGGCTATATAGAAATGAAAAATATGATAAATCGGCAAGTTTAAAAAAAGAACGGGACATCTTAAAAGATTCAACTTTGTTAAAAACAATGAGATTGCAATTTTTTTTAACTTGAAAATAGGGTAAACATACAAATTGATTTTTCCGTGTATAAAAGACGGAAAATTCTCAAATCTTTTAAGTTCTGTTTGATAACTTAAATTTTGTATAATTGGTTTTTATTCTAAAGAATCTTTTGCAGTAAAAGAAATTCCATAGGCCATCACGATGCATATAAGTGTAGAAAGAATGTTTTTCTGTGAAAAAGATGCAAATTTTCTATTTGTTAACTTAATTGATCTATAATAAAGATAAATTTTAACTGTTCACAATATTTTGTAGTGGAATACGTTTAATAAACTATTACGATACAAATGAGGGGAAAAAGAAATTTTCTCTGCAAAAAAAGATGACAATTTTCTATTTTTCATATCAAGTTATTTATAACAAAGCTACATATTATGATATTATAATATGTTGATAGATATCAGACTGCAAAATATGTTTTCTCGAAAACAAATGTTAGTATTTTTAATTTTTAATATAGTTTCATAGAAAAAGTTTATAACCAATTTTTAGATCCATTTTAGATTAACAACTTTTGTATATTCATTTTTTTCTATTATGTGTCGTTTGTCTAAAACTTAAATTTTTTTATTTTTAATGTTATTCTTTAATATTAAACCAAAAACCGCGAATTCCATCCAAAAATCACGAATAACAAATTTGTAGCTCTTTTTTTTGGGTAAAACACTATGGTTGAATTTTTTTTATAGCTCGTCTCGTTTCATCAGAAAATTGAATTTTTTTACTTTTAATGTTGTTTCTTAAAAATAAAACAAATGACACTTATCGTATAAAAAAGTAATTCATTTTTTTAGATTTTTTTTCACTCGAAGTTTAGTTCTTTTTTTAACATTCTTTGTCAAATAGTTTTTTTTTCATGAAATTTAAATCTACATGTTTGGTTAGACATTAAAATTATTTTATTTTAGACATAAAAATTCATTTAGTTTGTTAAAAATTATTCTTTTTTCGTAAAAAATAAAATTTTATTAAAAATTCATTCTTCTTGCGATGGAAATTAGTTTTTTTCATTAAAAATGATTTTCTGAAACTAAAAATTTGAAGAAATTCTTTCTCGATTTTTATTCAAAATTCATTTTTCTTCGGCTGACAATTTATTTTATTAATAATTTGATTTTTTTAAATTAAAAAGTTTAATAATTTCTTTGTCAAATTCTTTTATAGACATGCGATGTTTTTGGTAGAAGATTCACGTGTTTCGTTGAAAATCTAACTTTTTCTTAAAAAATGTATTCTATTTGCTTAGAAACTCATTTTTATTACTGAAAATTGAACTTTTCTTATTTTCATTAAAAGATAATCTTTTTTAGTTAAAAATTCATATATTTTGTTGACAATTTTTTTGCTGGAAAAATAACTTTTCTGGTTAAAAAATACTAATAGAAATATCGATTTGATTTAAAATTATTCTTTTTTATAAAAAAAAATTATTTTGTATATTTCTTGAGTTGACTTGTTGAGTTGAAAATCAGTTCTTCTATTAAAAATGATTTTTTTAACTAAAAATCTAAATAAATTATTTTTAGAATTTTTTTACAGACAATAGATATTTTTTGTAGAAAATTCAATTGTTTGTTCGAAAATTCAAATATTTCGTTAAAAATTTATTCTATTTGATTATAAACTAATTTCTTTAACTAAAAATTAAACTATTTTAAATTTTATTGAAAAAATATATTTTTAAATTGAAAATTCATATATTTTGTTGAAATATTTTTCTTTTTTGCTAGAAAATTTACGTTTTTAGTTGAGAATTAAAAACTAATATTTCAGGTTGAAAATGTATGTATTCTGTTACAAATTATTCTTTTATCGTAAAAAATTTTTTAGCTATTTTGATTGAAAATTAATTTTTTGCTCGGTTGACAATTAGTTTTATTATAAAAAACTAATTTTTTAAATTAAACATTTCAGTCAATTCGTTGTAGATTTTTTGTACAGACATTCAATATTTTTTGTAGAAAATTCAATATTTTGTTTAAAAATCTAACTATTTCGTTAAAAATTCATTCCATTTGCTTAAAAACTAATTTATCTAACTGAAAATAAAACTATTCTAATTTTTAATAAAAAATTATCTTTTTTAGTTAAAAATTCTTATATTTTGTTGAAATTTCTTCTTTTTTTGCTAAAAATTTAAGCTTTTTGGTTAAAAATTCATTAATTTTGTGAAAATTATTGTTAAAAAAATATATTATTTTCTGATTGATAATTAATTTCACTTCTGCTAAAAATTAGTTTTATTATTAAAAATGATTTTTTCAAACACAAAATTTTGTTTGTCGAATTTTGTTATCGAAATGCAATATTTCTGGTAGAAAATTAATTTGTTTGCTTGAAAATCGAACTATGTATTTCGTTAAAACTTAATTCTATTTGCTTAGAAACTAATTTCTCTAACTGGAAATTTAACTACAAGCTAGGAATTCAGCTATTTTAATCAAAAAAAATTTTAATTAGTTTTTTTATTTATTCAAGAATAATTTTTTTACTTAAAAATTCAACTATACCATGATTAAACGATTTTTTTTTAAATAGACGTTTTATCTTTTCCGTTTAAAATATCATTTATTTGGTTGAAAATTTATTTCACTAAGTTGAACTTATTTCTCTAACATTTAAACCATTCTATTTCTTATCGCAAAGTCATATTTTTTGTTAAAAATTTATATTCTTTTGGCAGCAATATTATCTGTTTGGTTAAAAATTCTTGTATTTTATTTTAAATTATTCTTTTGTGGCACCAAATCAATCTTTTTGGTTCAAACCCCATTTTTTCTTGTTTTAAGATGGTTTTTCTTATTGAGAATTCATTTTTTAACTGAAAATATTACTGTTCAATTTTACGTTGAAATGTTATCGTTCCGATAAATATTTAATCTTTTTGGCTACAAATTTAACTATTTCGTTGAAATTTATTTTATTTTGACAAAAACTTATTTGTTTTATTTAAAATTTAACTATTCTATTTTTTGTGAAAAATGTTCAGTTTTTTAATTTATTGAAGATGCATTATTTTATTTCAAATTTCATTTCTTTGATTAGACATTGAACCAATTTTGTGGAAAATTTGGTTTTTGTGTTGTTAAAAATGTTTTGTTTTTAAAAATTAAAATGTATGATTTTCATGCTTTCTAAAAAATTAGTCTTTTATATTTAAAAATTCAATTATTTTCATGAAAAAGCGTATTTTTAGCCGAAAAATCAACAACTTTAGTAGAAAATGCATATTTTTGGGTTATGAATTCCATTTTTTTTAATTCTTCTTTATGACTTAAAAAATAAACATTTTGGATCACATTTTTCTTCTAATTAATAAAAAAATCGTTTTTGGTTGAAAGTTCAATTCTTCTTTTAAAAATTCTCATTTTTTGGTTCCATTTAACAGTTTTTTATTAAAAAGTTGAAAAAATATACACTTTAAAAAAAATTTTTTTGAAATATCAATGATTGAAACTTTTGTTTATAACTGTTTTCCATCTATATTTCATTAGCTTGGTTAAATATTTAACTATTATGTTGGAAATTAAGAATTTTATCTGAAAGTATAATAATACAATTTTTAATTCATAAATCTTAATCAACTGAAACTCAAGTCTTCATCTGCGAATTTGGCAAGATTCCTTCGAGTTTTTTAAATTACCCAATCAGAATTGAGGAAAAGCGACAACAATACTTTCGATATTTTCGTGACCTACTAATTTTTTCGAGAAAAATTTTTATCTCAATTCTGGACCGCATTATCACCTTCCAAAGTCAAGGATAATTTTTAATATTTCACCCGGTTCTTGGTCAAGTATTTGTTGGTAGTGTAAAGATGATTAGTTTATGTGATTTGAGGGAAAACAGACTTTTTGATACAAAATAAAGATTGAGTTGAAAAATGTCTGACTAGTGACTGAATGACCTACTGATAATTAGCTTTGACTTTCGAAGGTCATAGAGCCCTCCAAAATATAGATAAAAATATTTTTATTATTATTTAATTTGTATGTAGTTACTAGACATAATAATTTATGAAATTATTTAATAAGTTTAAAAAATGTGCGCAATTGGTAATATTTCAAATTTTTTTATTCTGGAATTTTAAATTAAATACTTTTTAATACCAGAAACTAAAAAACTACAAAGAAGAACGCACATGATGAAAAGATTTCTGGCCATGCTTTTCCTTCTCTGTGCCTCAGTAAAAATGTTTTAAAAAAAAACGTACGGTCAGGCTTAGCCGATTTAAAACTTTCACAAAATTACAATGATTTTTTGTTTGCAAAAATTCATTTGAAGAGTAAACTTAAAGGCAACTTTTATAATTTATGGAACTATTTTAAAATTTTAGGAAAAATTATTTTCATTTTTGCGGATATTTAGAAGGTTTAGAAGATTTGAAAAGTTTTAAACATAATTCAAACTTTTTAACAAACTGCACACTTTTCACAAAAAAATTTAAACATTTTTGATAATTATAATATGACTGAGAAATTTTGTACTAATTTATTTAAAATTTCAGGTTTCTTTTAAATGCTTTTGAAAAGAGCTTTTTTCTATTAAAAAATATATATATTTCGAAAGAAAGGTTTAAGTTTAAGGTATTTTTAAATGATTAAAGAAAAACATAATTTTCAAGTAGATTTAAAATAATTTTGAATTTTTAAATTCTTAAAGATTATTAAAAAGTTAAATTAAAATTTGAGTCAGTTCGAAAAATATTACAGAATTTTAGGACTTTCAATGGCAATAAACATATTATTCTTTTGTTCAGATCGTGTAAAATACAACAATTTTTTAAATTTTGTTTGAATTTTCTAAAGACACTGAGAAAAAATATATATAAATTTAAATATTAAATCATTCTTAATTGAAAAATCCGATAATACTATACCAAATACAAAAATAAGATAAACTTTTCTCGAAAAATTGTATCATTACATTTTAAATTTAAAAAAATATTCAAAAAAATAACTTTCAACGACGTAGTTCAATTAAAAAGAAATCGAATTTTAAAACGAAGAATATTAATTTTCGATAGAGAATAATAGTTTTTTACAAACAAAAAAGAATTACTTTCAGCTGCAGCGATTAATTTGCTAATAAAATTATAAATATTTGATGAAAAATAATCGCCTAAACATAGGATGGTCACATTTTAAGTTAAAAATTTGATTTACACTAAAAATAAAAGAATTTCTAACGAATTAGTTCATCTTTGATCCAACTAGTTTAATTTTCCACAAAAGAAAAACAATTTTCAATTGACAAGATTAATTCCCTAAAAAAATGTCAAAAAAACATTTAAGTTTTCAAATAAAAATATTATTTTTTATACAAAAAAAAATCATTTTCATCCCAATAGTTGAATTTTATATTAAAACATTTGAATTTTCAACTCTAGAAAGACAAATTATCAACTTAATTACTGAATTTTCAACCAAAGGAGTGACTCTTGAACATAATTTTGTATATTTTCTATAAAATGAATGAATTTTCAAAAATTTTATAATTTTCAACTAAAAGTAACACATTTACTTCCAAAAATGGAATACTTAAATTTTCAGTTACATATTTGTGCATTAATTGGACATTAATGCACAAATATGTAACGTCCATATAATGTCCAGCTAAAGAAAAGCGATTTTTCGACGAAATAGATACTTACTGAAAACTGTTGGAAAACTCGCAACGATGAAAATTGGAATACTAATCCGGAACCTCATTTTCTTGAAGAATTTAGAACTTTTTCAGAATTACGAACTGTTTTAAAAATTTTGAACTGTTTAAGAATTTTGATGATAATTTTGAAACCGAATTAATATTCTGTAAAATATCTTTAATTTAACAAGACTGCTGAAATTTAAAAAAAATTCAACTAAATAGTTGAATCCACAACCAAAAAGACTTTTTTTTAAGCATTTGAATTTTTAACTAAAATATATTAAATATATACAATATTATTCATAATATGTTTATAGGTCCTATATGTCCTATATTTTTTATAAATTTTCCAAAAGAATGTCTCCATAATTTATACTATTCTAAAACACTTTTTTACAAATAATTGTAATTTTACCATTTTTTTCATTATTCTTTGCAACTCTGAAACTTGACAATTACTTGTACATACTCTACGTTTAAAAACTGTACAAGTACCGCGGTATCAATGATCAATTATCTCAAATAAAAACCAGAAGAAAATATGTCGAAAAAGTGAAAAGTACAAATTTTACTCCCCTAGAAAAAAAATATTTTCTACAAATTTTAAAACAATATGCACACGTGATTGAAAATAAAAAAAGTGACGGAGCTACATTAAGAAAAAGCCATAATATGTTGAATAAGGGCTCGTTTTCTTTTACTAAAAAAATTATTTACAACAAAGTTTGAGAAAAGTCGTGAGACAAAGCTTTGAAGTTTTGAAATTTCTCAACAAAGAAATCTCTTAAAACAAGAAAAAATGGCTTTTTAAAATAGAATTTTATTTAAGATGATGTCAAGTCAACAAAAAGGTTGACTTAAAAAAATCTCTCGTCTTGCAATGAAAAGTAAGGTTAAGGTCTCTTTATAAGATTATCTTATTCGACTATGAATATATCTACTGGTTTTAAATTTTAATCTTGTCTTAAGCAATGTTTATAAATATCTATCTCAACAGATGTCTTAGCGAAGATTGAGTTTTTAACTTTTTCTTAAAATAGCGGATAGATAGATGAACCTTCCTTTGATACGATGGGGTTGCACAATGCCGTCTGTCCTTATTCTTCTAAGCAGGTGCGAAAAAACTTTAAGAGAATGAGAAAATCTGTTAGGAAAACTTCGTCGCTACAGTCCATCAGCACCAGCGAAAAACCCTGCTTCAAAAGTAAACTTGCAGCATGTCGTGTCACCAAGTGGTGTTTCATACAATGGCTGCTTTTTCGAGAATCCGGTCAGTAAAATTGAGAGACTTTCTGTGCAGATCCAACAAGAACTAAATTGAGAATGTCGCTTAAGAAGCGGCCGTAATAAACAAAACAGTTTGTTATGTGTAAAGTATTCCATGAAAATCAAACATGCGCTTTAGGTAAAGGTCATTTAGGGGTCAAGAAACTGGTTTAAGAAAAGAAAATGCAGGAAAAACTTACGTATTTTTTGTCCTAGAATCTAAATCCGTCATAAAAATATACATGTTTCCAGCTGATTGTGATTTTAAAAGTAATCACAATCGATCTACCAATATATTTGGATCGTTCAAGTATTTAAACATTTTTGCTGTTTCTTTTGCTTCTACTTTATAATCAGAGGATAAGTCACTTTCGGAATCATCATCATCTTCACTCTTTTTTTTCATCTACTTCATCACCATCATTAACTTCACCTTTACTGCTAACTGTCACGGACGAAGAACTGACCTATTCACCAAATTCTTCTTCTACTACCTTCTTCTTCTTAATATATGGTTTCGTTTGATGTTTGCCATTCTGACGAATGCGGACCACTTTCTCCAATGGTGAGTATCGCCGTTCACATTTTTCTTGAATTACTTCATCCCTATCACGCTTAAGAATAGTATAGTTTTATTCAATTGATTTGCTAGTCTCATCAGCCTGCTTACTGCTGCCTTAAATAATTGTCCCTATAGCCACAAGTATCTTTGCTTTTTTATCAGTGGATTTCTCATCATATATAAGGTTATTTTATATACGAGAGTATTTCTCATGTCTTATCAAATTATCAAGTCGTGGATAAGTTTTGCGAAAATTGGGACATGAGGAAGTCATTTTGTCGCTACTGTTGTAACTTGATTTATTGCTTAGTCTTGATAACAGAGTTTATATATAAAAATGCAAGGAAGAGAAGAAAAAGAAGGAGGAGGAAGGTAGAAGAGCAGGAGAAAGAAGAGGAGGAGGAAGAGGAGGAGGAAAAAGAGAAAAAAGAGAAAAAAGAGGAAGAACATTGCAAAATTTAAAAAAGCTTCTAATAAGCAACAGCAGATATTTTTTAGTTAAGAAATTACTTAAATAAGATTATAAAAGAATTTTGCGTGCTAATATCAATAACCATTAGTTATGTGTTGAATAACTCGTACAAAACAGAATTTTCTTAGATATCAATAAGAAGATTTAGTTTAAAAATATCTCTGAATTTCCGGAAAATAATGGAATTTTTTGGGTAATTATGGCAATTTTCTAGGTAAACGTGGTAACTTGCCACAAATAACTCAAAATTCAATTCGAAACATTTTTATAAATTTCTGGAAATTTATGGAAATTTTCGGTAATTTATAGTAATTTACAGTTAAATACGGTAACTTAACATAAATTAAAAGAACTTGAATTTTAAACCTTTTTCTAAATTTCCGGAACTTTTCGGTCATTTTTGGTAATTTTACAGGTAAATATGGTAACTTGACATAAATAACCCGAAGTTCTATTCAGTTAATATCAATCGAAAATTCATTTTAGGAATAATTACCCTTAAAAATGTTTAATTGCGGATTTGCGATAACACTTAGTCTATATATCTCGCTGAAGTTATATATTTTTCTTATAGTGCAACAATTCTCAATTTTTTTGAAACTGAAAAAAAGACTTCGATCTTTTAACACAATTAAAATAAAGTCAAACTCTTTTTAAATGTTATTGATAACGCCTTACAGACATTATTTTATTAAAATTATTGATAATGAATTATCAATAATTATTGTATTATTGTGTAAAACTTATTATTGTGTAAAAGTTATTATTATTGTGTAAAACCTTTTTGTCATTCATTTTCAGTGAAAAAGAAATTGCGATCTTCAAAAACAATTTATTTATTTATAGATCAAAACAAAAGTTAGAATAAGCTATCGAATGTGCGATTTATTATTATCTAAAGTAGGGGAATTGCGCACGAGTGCAAAATGATTAATTAAAAATCCAATTTTTTTTTAGTTTTTTATTCTATTATACTCTAGTTTACACCAATTGAGTAATTACATTTAAAAACCAAACCTTAATAATTACCGTCTGCAGCCGGATTTTCATCAAGAGCACACGCATTTGCTTTTGGCCTTTGGGTCAAGGGAAGAGGAAAACTGCAGAAAACCTTTCCCCGAGTGCTGCCGGTTACAGACAGTCGACGTCAAACACCTTCGTTCGACAATCATTATGCGACTACTACTGCCATCGGTTACTTTTATTATTAAAAAAAACCTCTTTCAGACTTTTCCAAATACACTTAAATTTCTTTAAATTTACTTAACATACTTTGAATTAACTTGAATGACTTTGAATTCTCTTGAGTTTTTTCTTATGCATTTTTCTTACTTCTTTAGTACTAATTGAAATCTTCTCAAAGTCTTTAAAATTCCTTTGAAATTGAAGAATTAAATTGAAGAATTTTCGAGAATTTAAGGAATTCGGATAATTCTAGGAATTAAGATAATGGAAGGAATTCAGAGGATTCAAGGAATTTAGAGTATTCAAGAAATTTAGAGAATTTAATGAATTCAAAGAAATCAAACAATTTGAAGAATTTATTGAATTCTAAGAAATTGAGCAATTTAATAAGCATAGAGAATTCTAGATTTATAGAAAATTTTGGAAATAGAAAGATAAAGTCGAATTCAGAGAATGAAATAAATCTAGAGAATTAAAAAAAAATGCTGAGAATTAATGGAATTCAGATAATTCAAGAAATACAGAAAAATTCCGAAACTGAGAGAATTCCAAGAAGTCAGATAATTGAAGGAATTCTGAGAAGGCAAGAATTTAAGAGCATTCCAAGAATCCATAGTATCAGTGGAATTCAAAGAATTGCAGGAATTTAACAAAATTGGAAAATCCAGAGAATCACATGAATTCAAAGAATTCCAACCAAAATCAACCAAGTTGAAGAATTCAGATAATTAAATTGATTCAGAAAATCTAATGCTTTCAAGGAATTTAAGGAATAAACAGAAATCAAGGAATTCAGAGCATTAAAACCTCAAGGAATTCACAGAATTCATGGAATTGAAAAAAACGTAAAGGACCTTACGGTACATTTAAAATAATTCTAAATAATACACTGAACTAAAATGCATTATTAACTTCATTTTTTTGTTGATTACCGCGAATGCATAATAAAAACTTTGGGTCAACTTAAAAATAAATGGTCGCCTAATCTAACCATGCTTAGTTTTTCTGGCGAAACAGCTTATTTCTTATATCCGAAGAATCCGCTTGGACTCTCTGGATGGTATTCGTCTAATGTTTTCGTGCCCACTTGCAACGTGTATCCATCATGGGTTTTTGGACTGTTTTGATTTGGTGATCCTTGGTGTCCTAGGTGTGCAGTTGAAGCTAAATGATTTTGGTTCATTGGGTATCCTGGCGGCAACCCATAACCGGGGATTACTTGTTGAGCATGGTGTTGTGGCGCTGCCATATACGCTTGATTTGCTTGCAATCCTTCGTTTCCGTTGATTCCATGGTTTCCGGGGTAACCTCCTGGAGCCATAGTTCCGGGTTGTGGTGGACCTCCATGGAATGCTGCTGGGCTCACAGGACCGTGGGCTGAAAAGTCTCCCTGGAATCGGGCTGGGCTCACCGGAACGTTGGCTGATGAGCCTCCATGGAATTCTGCTGGATACATAGGACCGTGGGTTGATCCCGACTGTCCTGGCAGACCTGTCTGCACAGGTCCGTCTAGTTTTTTGGGTCCTCCTTTACGAAATATGGGGCAGCAACCACCAGTTGCTTCAGCCATAAATTCTACAAAGAGAAATTATAGGAAATAAAAAAGTCAATCGTTAAAAATAACTGATATCAATAATTTGTTATAATACTTATTTGTAAAATTACAAATTGCTTATCAGTATACATGGATGCAACGAAAAACTAATTTTGTCCAAAAATTGTTTAGATTGTGTTCGAACCAAACGAAGAATCACTGCCAATCCTTATGCAATGATGTTTTATTTTATTATTTGTTTACAACAAATTCAATACATTTTTCACCATAAAAACGTGAAAAATGTTCCGTTTTCTAATCAAATTGACACAAAAACTTGTTTTCGTCAATATTATAGGAAGCCTTACAATTTTTAATTAAAATTTTTTTAGAAGTTCAAAAATTATAGTGAAATTTTTTATGTATATATGGTGACACATATTATTTCTATTAATATATTTAGAAAATATGTTTTTTAGCACCTATTAATATTCTAAAAATCGGTCGTCTTATGGTAGAACTTTCTTCATTTATTTAATTCAAAGTTGATGCAAGAATATAAAAGATTCCTTGGTTTGAGACGAATTCGATAGTTCCAGTTCGCCCATCTGACCAGGACACCCATTCAAAATTAGCCCTGACTTTGAAAATTCGATGGCGATGTTCAGAATCTTGATAAAAATATGCTAGTGTTCCGATAATTTCCTTCGGTTGTATATTAAAAACTTTTATTTTCTATTGAAAATTATTTTTCACTATTAGTTTTTTTTTTTAAATTCAAACATGAATTCTTTTATGTTGAAATTAGATAATTAAATAAAATTCAATTATTGCTTTCTGCAAAATAGCCTAGTTTTAGTGGACGGTTACTAGTACCAGTCTGATTTCTCGTTTTGAGGGAATAAATAATTGTTGAGACCAAATAAAAATTTGGAATACATAACCAACAGATAGTGTCTGACCAATAACCGAGTGGACTACTTGGAATCAGCGTTGAGTTTGGACGGTCACAACGCTATCCAATATGGATAGAAATATTTTTCAAAACTCGTTAAAAGAATGATGAACTTCTACGTTGAGTCATCCCTAAATTAAAAAATTTGGCTATTTTATTTATTTAATTAAATATTATAATTATTTAATATTTGCCTATTGAACAGATACTCAGTTTATCTAAATATCTGAATTTGTTTAAGGCAGCAAATAATAATTTTGAAAAGGCGAAGGAAATGAAAAAATGAGAAATCTGTTTGAAACAATGAGACTGCGTTTTTTCTAACTTAAACATAGTCGAAGCATACAAATTGAGTTTTTCCTGTGTATATAAGACACGTAAAACACATTCATCTTTCTTAATTTTTATTTCCTAATATTAAAAGCGTGAGAAATTAAAAATTCCAGAATGACAATTTTTTAATAACACGAGTATAGAAAAATTTAAAGTGAGTCGACTAAATTAATAAATCATGAATCTGAAACATACACATAACATTAATTATATCTACTTTTATTTATTTTCTGAATTTACCAAAAATTGTTTGACTTTTTGTGATTATCCACCTAAGGAACATTTTTGAGAACTAAAGATCATAAGATTCCTGATAGGCACAAGGAACTATATTATGAATTTGTTACAGTTTTTATGTAATTTTTTTTCTAAAAATTTAAAAAAAGTGAATTTTTTGAAAAATATTTCTTTTTTCATCTTTAACTATTAACTATCTTTGACATCAACTCAAATTAAAATTTTGGGATACAAATAAGGCAGCATATTTGTTCCTTATACAATTTCATTGTCATTACAAAGTTTAAATCCATGCGTAATTTTCATACTTTCTACAACTAATAAACTAAAAAAATGGATAACTTTTGTCTTCCGTTTTTTCCGTACCTCGTGTGGTGTTTCAACGAATTCAATTTTTTATTTTTAGGGTTATTTTTTACGATTAAATAAAAAACGTCGCGTATTATAAAAAATTATTCATGACAAATTTGGATCAGTTTTCAACCTTTTTTGGAAGAGCGCCTTTTGTCTATACATTTTGCTTAGCATTTCTTGTTTTTCCAAAAATTTATTTTCCTAATATTAATTTTTACGATTAAAACCAAATTTACACAGTCTATTCAAAAATGACCAATAACAAATTTGTAGCTTTTTGGGTGATGAACTTTTGTTCGATTTTTTTCGTAGATTGTGTCGTTCGTCCAAAAATTGACTTTTTATGCTTTTATTTTGTTTTCTATAAATAAAACAAAAACGTATCATATAAATTATTATGTTTGTTTAAACAACAGTCTTCTTTAGTACCAAATTTTAATACTTGTTTGAAAATTTCTGAATTTTGTTCAAAAATTTTCATTTTTAGTAGAAATATAATTCTGTTGGTAGAAAATTTATTTTTTTGGTTAAATATGTATATTTTTTGAAAATTATTTTTATTTAAATAAAAATTTAACTACATTTCTTCGAATTTTTTTCATATAAATTTAATCTTTTCACTAGAAACTTCATTTGTTTGATTGAAACGTAATCTGTTGCGTTATCAATTTATTTTCTTCACTTAAAAATTTATTTCTCTTTTTTCGCTGCAGACTAACCATCTTGGTTAAAAAATCCGTGATAAATTAAAGTATCTAGCGAAAATCTCCTGTCATTTATTACTAGTAATTTATTATTAGTTATTTATTTTATCAGAGAATATGTTTTGTAACTAAAAATTTAATTATCCATTTTTCGTCGACATTTTTTAAAATTATATTAAATCTTTTTAACTAGAAATTAATTTTATTTCTTTTTGATCAAAAAATAGTTTTTTAACGAAAAATTTAACCATTCGATTTTTGTTACAGAATTTTGTTATGGAAATTTAACCTGTTTAGTTAAAAATTCCATTTTTTCGGTAAAAATTTATTTTATTTCGTTAAAAATTTATCCTTTTTAGTTAAAAATGCATGCATTATTATTAATTAATTGATAGAAATTATTAACAATTAGTAGAAACAAATTAATTTAGTTTATTTGCTTAAAAATGTATTTCTATAACTGAAAATTAGTCTATTATAATTAGTTGTTTATTTTATCAGAGAATAATTTTTGTAAGTAAAAATTTACTTATTCCATTTTTTGTCGAAATTTTGTTTTGATATACATTAAATGTCTTTGGCAAGAAATTAATTTCGTTTCCTTGTGATAAAAAAGTAGTTCATGTTTTTTATGAAAAAATATTTTTTAAAGTAAATTACTTAACTATTCCATTTTCGGTAGAAAATTTATTTTATTTTGTCGAAAACTTATCTCTTTAAAGTGAAATTAAACTATTCTATTTTTTATTGAAAATTTCTCCTTTTTTAGTTCAAAAGTTACGTAGTTTGTTGAAAATTCACAAATTTATTTTTTATTGGAGATGCATCATTTCAGTTTAAAGTTCATTTCTATGCTTAAACATTTCACTAATTTTTATGAATGTTTTATTTCTTTTTTTGATAAAAATGGATATTTTTTAGTTGTAAAATCAATCCATTTAGTACAAAATGCATGTTTTTTGTTCGTAAATTAAAGTTTTTTCAAAAGTTCATCTCTTGGACGTAGGAACTGAGCATTTTGAATCCGATTTTTTCTTCTTTATTATAATCTTATTAAAAATTGAAAGACTTTTTTATAAAAATATAAACCATTGCACTGTTTGTTTATTTTGGAAGTTCCTTTTTTCATTGTTAAAAATTAATTATTTAAACTGAAAATATAGTAATAAAATTTTTAATTAATAAATCCACTTAGGAATAGTTACGATTACTTGTTTTCTAGTAATGAGTAGCTGACTGCCAGTTGCTATGTCAAAGATGTCAACACAAGGTGGAAGTTTTGAATTTGTGTTTAGATCATTCATAAAATTCAGAAGAATCATGGAAAAATTTCTAATGATTTTTCTTGTTTTAATTGATTTTAAGAAAAAATTTAAAAAAAAGGTTAAAAGTATTTTAAATGAATTCCGAAAATCTTAAAAGAAGTCTGCAATATTTTAAGCCAATTTTAAATATCACCGAATTTTTTGAAATTTTCAGGAATAATTCTAATCATTTTCAAAGGTATTCAGAAGATTTGGAAGTTTTTAAAAGTTTGAAACCTAATATTTCTGGGACAATCTGTAAGGATTTCTTCATTCACGAAAAAAATAATTTCTGAGCAAATTTTAAAATGATTTTGAATTTGGAAATATGTCGAAAAAAACTTGAAGATTTAAAGTTTATTTGTTTTATTTTTTAGAATTATTTGAAATGTTAAGCAAGATTTAAGTCCAACTGAAGAATATTGTTGAATTTGAGGAATTGGATTGGGATTAAAAATACTTCAAAACTTGGAAAGATTTCCGAAAATAGATAGCCAATTTTTAATTTCCTCTTTTGTTCAAATCGTATACAATACGAAATTTTCTTTTAAGATTCTAAGTTTTGAGTTTACATCTGAAATCTTGAAAAATCTATTTAAATTGTATCAAGTCACTCATAAAAATTACATTAATACAGAATTTCTCAAGAAAATATTTTAATTTTTCGATCAAAGACATAAATTTTCAAATAAAATTCTGAATTTCCAACCAAAAAATTAAAAAATTTGTAATTAAACACGGAATTATTAACTTTTAAGTTTAAGAAATAATCTGTACTAACAAAAAAAGAGATAAATTTTCTAATAAAATTATAATTCTTTGACAAAAAAAATATAAAAAAATAATTCGCTTGAGAATGAGATAGTCACATTTTAAAATAAAAATTGATATACAAAAAAAGAAAAGAATTTCCAACGAATTAGTTGAACTTTGAACCAACTAACTTAATTTTTTTTTTAATTAAGTTTCAATGGAAAATATTAATTTCCTGAAAAAAATCCTAAGAAAGCATTAAAGTTTTTAAATAAATAGATTAGTTTTTGACCAATATATATTTTTTTGTATTTTTTGTTATTATGTATTTTATTTTAATATATTTGAGTTTTCACCCCTAAAAACATAAACTCTCAACGAAATTGATAAATGTTTAACAAAAAGGGTGACTCTCAAACATAATTGGTTATCTTTTCTACAAAATAATTGAAATTTAAATCAAAAAACAAAGATTTTCTGATGCATGAATTTTTTAAAAATAGATAAATTTTTGACCAAACATGAAATTATTAAATTTTTAGTAACAAGAATAAGAGTTCAACTAAATTAAAAACAAATTTTTTACCAAGAGAGGTTTTTCAGTCCAGAAAAAAAGAGCATTTGAATAAAATTTTTGAATCTTAAAGGCAAAACTCAGTTCAAAAATTAATTTTCCGCCAATGAATATCGATTTTCGAACAAAATAGATACTTACTAAAAAGCGTTGGAAAACCCGCGACTATAAAAATTGGAATACCCATCGAGACCCTCATTTTCTTGAAGAATTTGTTACTTTTTCGGAATTTTAAACTTTTTATAAACTTTGAATTTTTTAAGAATTTCCAACTTTTTATGAATTTTGATGATAATTTCGAAAATGAATGGATATTCTGGAAATTATTTCAGTGTATATATAGTAGTCCCTCTTTAATTCGGCTAGATGAATGATTAAGCGCTTTTTATATATTTCAAAGTGATGTGGAAAATGTCTATGTATTGATGAAAGTAGAACTATAAGGTTGGTCTGACAAAATAATTGAGCCATCGGACCATCGACCTTGTTTGAAATTTCAACCAAAAAATATTCATGCTCAACGAAAAATGTAATGTATATTTATTATTTCAATAAACAAAATACCGAATCCATGTCAAATCCGGCAGGTGGTGCAACTTCAAATCCCAGAATTGGTCTTCCATGAAATACGTTATTTCTTAAAGGAAATAAGGTCACACGTATTTGTTTTCTTTTAAAAAAATCAAGTTTCATTGAATTATGAAAATTTGAATTTGTAAGGTTGCTTTCCAAAAAAAAACATTTTCTTTAAACTTGTATAAGTTTAGATCTAATTGAGATATTTTAGCTTTCTTTAGAGCATCTAGTAGAGTTTGTGGTCCTCTTTAAAACAGCCGTAGGAAACTTTAGGAAAAAATTAATTGACAAAACAGCAGCAGTTTTTTAAAAATATTTAAAGTCAATTTTCTCAAAAACTACACCTTTTTTATAAATCTTGTTTGCTGAATTGGTACTCATATGAAGAAGAAATCATTTGAGTTAAATGGGTAATAAACTATTTTTCTGGCCAGGATATTTTTTTTGTAAACAATCTTTTTCTAAAAGAACATCAGATCGCAAGTTATTTAAATTTTTTAAACCTTTTTATATTGCTTTAAAATAAATTCTGCTTAGATTTTTCACCGCTACCAAAAATACCTTCAGATTTGAACAAAACGAAAGGAGGTTTTCAATAAGAGGATAAACCACCCCTATATATATGAATATATATGAAGGACCTATGACAAAGCCACCGAACGCGTACTCGGGTTGCGGATAGAGGGTCCCTGTACCAAGGGTTTCTGCTGAATATGGTTACAAAAATAAATAGGCAGTCGCG
>NC_046657.1:56521703-56524747 GCF_010883055.1 Belonocnema kinseyi
CATCTGGAAAAAATCGTGTGACAACTAACAAGGTCACGCTTCAGAGAGGTGTCTTTCAGGGCGACACCATGAGCCCACTCCTCTTTTGCCTTACATTATTGCGACTATCTCTAGCACTGCGCCATTCCGAGGGGTACTTGTGCGGCAAACCGGCAGATCGAAAGTACAAGGCCACTCATGTACTTTACATGGACGATCTTAAGATCTATGCTAAAAACAGAGAGCAACTGCATCTAGCTCTGGGGATTGTCGAACGATATACTAAGGAAATTGGAATGGAATTTGGGTTAGACAAATGCGCCAAGGTTTATTTGAAGCGAGGAAAACTTAATGGCATCCCTGAAGATATATATATTGAAAGTTGTGCTCAAAAAATTTTTATTTACAGGAAAAAATTTCAAAAAATATATTTTCCACTTGAGACAAAAATAAAGTTGTGTTACGACACAACAATATTGGTTAAAAATTAGCGGGGGTAACTACCCTAAAACACTCTTTGTTTCGTATCATGATAATATATACTTTCCATACACAAAGACAATTGGGTAGATAGTTTTATAACGAAGGAAGTAAAATAGAGTCCTTCAAATATCTATAAATAAAATTAAACGGCAGCAAAAGCATTCAGGGGTAGCAACCCCTGTTAATTAAAAACAAGTTTTTCAGCGAAACGCGTCAACTTTCTTTTTGTCTCAAGTGCAAAATATTTAAAAAAATTTTTTTCCTCTGAATGTAGCAATTTTCAGCACATTTAAAAATATCTAGGGGTGGCTTACCCCTGCGCACTTTTTTATTCGTTTTTATTCGTATTTTATAACGTATCCTTCGTTATATAAATCAAGTACCAAATATTTATTTTTTTATTTTTCTCCTATGACTTCAGCAATTTTTAGCACATTTAAAAATATGTAGGGGTGGTCTACCCTCATGTACTTTTTTTATTTATGTTAGTTAGACTATACTTTAATTCCTTCGTTATCAAACTAATTTCCCACTTTTCTTTTCTGTATTGAAAGTATATATTAAATATATGTTTTTTAACATTTTTCGATTTAAAATTTTTTAGCAGTGGCTGAAGAAGAAAATGTACATTATAATCTATCAAATTAGTTTTAAAACAGTTTAATGAATAAATTAAGTAGAGATCCAATTTTCTCGATTTAATTTTTTTTCATGTTCTTTAGGGTTCGTTTGAAACTACAACTTTATATTTGCAACATAATATCGGTGATTTTAAAAGCAGTATTTACACCTAACAAACTGTCAATAAATAACTTTCAACTAAGAAATGCATTTTCCAATCAGCAAAAATATTAATTTTTTATAAAAAATGTTGTATTTTATGTTGCAATAATTTTTAATGAAAAAAATAAACGAATTTTCAATAACATAGGTTAATTTTCAAGCAAGGAAATCAATTTTTAAATAAACGCCGAAAATGTGAATTTTCAACAAAAAGGTTATGTATGAACCGAAAAAGATTAATTTTTTACCTGCCAGTCACATTTTTGGCCAAAAATGATGACAATTATGCAAAAAGAGATGAATTTTCCAATCAAAAAGATGAATTTTCAACAAAATAGATGAAATAAAAAAAATGTCAGCCAAAAAATAAAGTGAATGTCCATAAAATTCTTAAACTTTCAAAAATTGTTTTTAAAGAGGATAACTTTTTAACGAAATTTTAAATTAAATAATTACACTTTGAATCAAATATTGGAATTTGGAAATTTTTAAAATCAAAAACATCAATTTTCAACCAAAAATAGAATAGTAAAATGATTTGATGAAACAAATCAATCCTTTTTTCGACCGTTGATATTTATTGATTTCAAATCGTAGATTTCAAATTCTTTATGTCTTACGGTCCAATCGTGAATCAAAAAATAAATATGAGTCAAAAAAACATGTTCTTCGAAACTCAGATATTTATTTGATAGAAAAAACTCCTTTCAAAACTTCCTGACGTTTCAGTACACATGCGTACCTTTTTCAAAGGTTCTTAAACCTAAATAATTATAATAAAAATTAGTAATTTTAGTACGAAGAAATATGATAGATAATTACGTAGATTTTTGAATACATTGTTACCTGAGTTGATGGTAGTTTAAACAGTCAAAAAGATCAATTTTCAGTCAAAAAAAGAACATTTCAGTCAATAGTTTTAAGAAAATTAATTAAAATTTAGTCACTTTTTTTTGGAAGTCTCAATTTTTTTTGTTTTTTTTATTATTTATTTATTTATTAACCAATTGGTACAAAAAACCGTCTTGGTCCGGTAGATACTTAAACTATAATTCACATAATTTATTTGGGCATAAAATGGGTTTAATTAAGGGTTTAGTTGATAGATGTGTAAAATTATCTGACATTCAATTTAGAAAAGAAAATTTAAATCTATTAAAAACAACTTTAGTACAGAATAGCTATCCTTTTGAGTATGTAAATGACATCATTAAAGAACGCATTCATGAGATTTACAATAACAGTAATAAAATTAACAAAAAAAGAAACTGGAGTGATACTTACAATAGATTTAATTTAAATGTTACTTTGCCTTACATTCAGGGCCTATCAGAAAGATTAAGAAATTCAATTAAAAAATTTAATATTAATGTTTATTTTAAAAACACTAATACATTAGATAATTATTTGTCAAGAAGAAAGGACGTCGATTCCATTGAAAATTTATCTGGTGTTATTTATTTTAATAAATGTATATGTTGTAATAAAGCTTATATAGGTGAAACTGGCAGGAGATTAAAAACTAGAATTGCTGAACACAAAAAGAGATTGTGAAATTGGGAATTTTAATACAGGTTTGTCGCAACATTCTTGGAATTTCAATCATTACTTTGATTTTGATTTTAAACGCATTAAAATATTAGCTACAGAAAAAAATACTTATCAACGATGTATTATTGAGTCTATTTTTATAAACAAATGTCGTAAAATTTCTGTTAATTTACAGACTGAAATTCTAAATATCAATAAAATTTATCAGAGTATTATAAAATAATGTTTTTAATATTAATCATCTCTAT
>NC_046657.1:56524847-56527727 GCF_010883055.1 Belonocnema kinseyi
AATATCTGAGTTTCGAAGAACATGTTTTTTTGACTCATATTTATTTTTTGATTCACGATTGGACCGTAAGACATAAAGAATTTGAAATCTACGATTTGAAATAAAAAAATATAATAGTAGAATTTGCTTTTTAAAACTCCCAGAGATAATTTTTCAACGAAAATGATTATTCTTAAAAAAAAAATAATTTTTAATCAGATAGTCAAATTGTATAAAAAAAAGCCCAATGTGGACATTTAAAAGCAGACAGTAATCGCTTATTGTCTTAAATTCCCTATAATTATTTAACTAGTGATGAAAAATTTTTATCTGATATTTTTTATTAATTTCATAAAAAAATTATGTACACAAATGTCCTGCGTGGACATCTAAAGGTAGAAACAAATGAAAGAATTCGTGCGAAACAAAATAAAAAACGTTTTCTTTTATTTTGTATGTATTAATAAAATTTTCTTTATCTTTACATGTATTAAAGAAACAATTTGTTTAAAGAATCAAATGAACCATTTTTTTCGAAAAATAATAGTGAATATAAAATAACAAAACATCACGAATAAGCATCATCCGCTACATCATTTGAGGAAAATTTGAAAAAGTGATGATTTTTTTTCGAAATTTAAACGCCCAAGTTGTACATTTTCTTGTATAATTTCTTTATAAAATTAATTAAAAATATCGGATAACAAATTTTTATAGTCGATTATTTTTTTCTTGATGGAAACAAGTAATTTTAATTTAAAAATTTACCAGGAAAACGAAAAATCTATAGTGTAAACTATTTATTAATTTAATACGTTTATAACAATTAACTTATCCAAATCATAATTTTTTGCTTTCCACTACCCCGAGCATAAAGTATAGCAATGTTGAACATAGGAAAATATTAATCACGAAAATATCTATCGATTTTGACCAATCAAATCCCGATTTTAAAGAAAGTTGGCTTTTCTAATCAAGATGAGTCAAAAATTTGTTTTCGTCAATATTATAGTTAGCCTTAAAATTATTAGTTTTAATTGTTTTTACAATTGCAAAAATTTTAGTGATTTTTTATGTATATATTGTGGCATTTTATAATAAGAAATACAATTCAAAAAAGTCGACGCATTATTTTCATTGCTATCTGAAAAAAATCTGTTTTGAATGCTTAACTTTAGAGATTCAAAAGCTTTTTGGTACACAGAGAAAACCAATTCAAAGTATTTATTGATTACCGGTACAAAATTCTTTAAAAATATAAATTGTAATTTTTTCTTCCTAACGTGATAAATCAATTCCCACCAAAAAGACGAAGTTTCGATAAAATACGTGAATTTTCAAATGAACTGTTGAATTTTCAAAAAAAAAAATTAATTTTCAATTTAAAATATTATTTTTCAGCCAAAAATGCCATAAAAAAATTTTCTCTTAAGGAAATTATTTTTAACGCACAAAAAAGAAATTTGAGCAAAATAATTGAGTCATCCATGGAAAATATGAATTTTCAATCAAGAAGATTAATTTTTTACTAAAAGAATATTTTTTCAAACAAAAATTTAATTTTGAACCAAAAAAGATCAATTTTAATCAAAAATGTCAATTTTCTGTCCAAAGTGGTATAATCGAATTTTATTTTGAAGAAATTAATTTAAAAAAATAATTAATTGCCAAAAAACAGTGGAGTCCTCATTGCAAAAGAAGAATTTTCAACCGAGAAAATTATTTTTCTACCAAAAATGAAGAATTTCCAAAAAATCCATAAAATCTCAAACAAAACATACATTTTCTACTAAAAAAGATCAAGTAACAATTAAAAATACTAATTTTTACCAAAATTGGCATAGTTTTTTCAGTTAAAAAATTAATCTTTAACCAAGAAAACAGTGTTTTAACCATTATTATAGTTTTCTTTTTGTTCTGAAAAAAAAAACTATTTGAATTTAGGCATCTATATTCAAAAAATTAGTTTTCAACAAATAGAATAATGTTTTTTAAACTTTTTTGTTGAAAATATTTAACCAGTTAGTTGATTTTTTTTTCTTTCTTGACTGAAAACAGTTTCTTGGTTCTCCCTTTCGGTTAAAAATTCAAATATTTCTTTGAAAATTTAACTTTTTTTTTAAATTCAACTTATTTGATTAAAGATTTAAGTATTTTGGAAGAAAAATTGCATATAATTTGAAAATTGAGCTATTTTGTAGAATCAACTATTTTTAGAAAATTTTAAAATTTGATTGAAATTTTTCTTTTTTCTTCGTCGAAAACAGTTTTGTCTTTTTTTAGAAATTTCATATTTTTTGATAAAAACACAATTGTATGCTTGAAAATTATTAATTTTTTGTTGAGGATTAAATTATTTGGTTTAAAATCTATCTTTTTTGCTTGACTTCGACTGTTTTTTATTTAAAATATTATTCTATTTCTGGATAAAAATTCATCTTTTTACGGTGAAATCTCCGCTCTCGTTCTTTGGTTGAAAGTTAAATTTTTTGGTTGAAGGTTAATTATTTTAGTTAAAAATTCATCTTTACTAAAAAATGCAATGTATATTAATAAAATCAATCCGTTTTGGTTGTATGCTTCTTATGTTGTTAACTGACTAATTAATTATTAGCTGATTAATTGGTTTTAATATATTAAATTGCATAAAGATAGAGTTTTTCTTTAATTAAGTACATAATTGCTTATTAACTTTAAGGTTATGCAATTGAATATGGGTTATAATTATTATGAAAAAAGTTGATCTATATTTAAATACTTCTATTCCAATTATGTTGCTTCAATTTTTTCTTAAATTAGTATAGAAAGTTATCAACAATTCAAATTTTCATGAATGGAATTTTATATTGAAACAAATTATTTGAATATTTTTATGAAAAGAATATTAAAAGTGATTTTATT
>NC_046657.1:56527827-56551909 GCF_010883055.1 Belonocnema kinseyi
GAGCTCCAAGGAGATTATGTTGAAAAATAAAAAAAAATTTACCCAAAAAAAATTGTTTTTATACTTCATTCTAAGGACTTATTGAACTACCCTCGTAGTAAGATGCTTTTTTATTTTGTTAACACTTTAATTGATTATTAGTTTATTAATTTTGTTTAAAAATTTATATTAGATAAGGATATAATTTGAATTTTTTCAATTAATTTAATTAATTTGAAATTTAAAAAAATGATTTTATACTTATTTGAATATGTTATATTGAATATAAGTTGTATAATACAAGTTTATTCTTCTGAATTTAATCTTCAAATCTATATAGAAATATGTTTTATTTTGTTCTGAAATAAGTATCAAATGTTACGAATTCATAAAATTTTTAGAAATGAAATTAACAATTAAAAAAAAAGTAAAGCAAAAATTATTTGAAGGTTTGAATAAAAATGATAAAATAATGCTTAAAAGAATATCTGTGTTTATTTGTCCAAATTATATCTAAATACTAGGTTTTATTATTTTTTTTTTAATTAGAATAAAATGTTTTTATTAATTCAAATTTACAGAAATTAAATTTGAAGTTAAAAAAAAGTAAAAATTATTTGCAATATTTTAGTGTAAATCACAGTTTGACGCCTATTATGTTTTGAACTGATTAATACATTATTGACTAATTAATTTTTTTCACAAAATCAAATTGAACAAAGATTTAATTTTAATTTTTCTCTATTGTGGAACATAAATTAAGCATTTACTTTAAGGTCTATGAATTTTTTTCAATGAAGGGTGATTTTATAAGAAATCTTGATATTTTAATTTAACAAACATGCAGAATGCAGAAATTTATTAAGAATGGAATAAAAAAGTTATTCGGACATTTTTTTAGTCAGAATTGCACAATCTTGCATTAAAATATTATAGAAGAGAGAAAATTTATTTTATTATATTTTTTTATTAAATTATATTACATGTTTATTATTTATTTATAGTAAATTTGTTTCTTTGGTAAAAAAAATACTTATTTTTATTCAACAAAAATTTTAAAAAAGAGTTTGAATATTCATGGTCAGGGAAATTGAAAAATTGGTAAGGAAAAAATTAGAAAATTTTAAAAATGAAGATTTCCCTCAACTATAAGTAAAATCTTTCTTAGGTGAAATTTTTTTTCAAATATTTTATTTTTAATTCAAAAGTATGTCTGTTTTGGTAGAAATTTCATATTTCTTGGATAAAAATGCAACTATTTGGCTGAAAATTTTTTATTGAAAATTTAACTTTCTGCTATGTAAAAGTTAAAGTACTTCTTGAGTTCTTGTTTTTTGTTTGAATGAAGGTCAATCCAACAGAAACAATTAATTCTCGACGGTAAATGTAATAGTTGATATATTAACTCGAATTTTTAACCGAAAATTGTGCAATTAATTTTTTTGCCTCAAAAATTAATTTGGATGGTAAAAAATTATTGAAGTTTCAACCAAATTGAATTAATATTTAAGGTAGTTGTGAAACTACCTTAAATATTAATTGAATTTGGTTGAAACTTCAATAATTCTTTTTTTTTCTTTTCAAGAATTTTGTTTGAATTTGATTAATGGCTAGCGGAGCGAGTATCTCCGCGGAAGAAACAGAGTTAGAGCAGGAAGTGTTCAGTGCGCCGAAAGAAGAGAGGAAAGGGGGGCAAGGGGGAAGTATAAAAAAAACTATAGAAAAGAAAAGATTAGGAGCAAAAAGCGTAGCGTCAATAGAAGCATTCATCAAAAGGAAGAGAGGGGAGAGAAAAAGCAGTGAAGAGAAGGAAGATTTCGGGGCAAACGTGAAATATCAAAAGATGTTTAGATCGCCGCCGGAAAAGCAGAGTTTGGTGAGGAAAAGCGGTAATAGTAGGGGTGATGACGGTAGCGGAGATGAAAATGAAGTGTCAATGAAAGAAGAAAGACTAAAGGAAATTCGAGAAGTGATGCTAGAGGTAATGGGGATTTATGAAGAAAAGCAGGAGAAAAGGGCAGAGGAATTAAAGAATGAAATTAGGCGGGAAATGGCTGAAGTTAAGAAAGAAATAAAAAAATGGGAACAAATCAGGGAAAAGTTAGAAAAGAGGATGGAGTCATTGGAGGAAAAACTAGAGAAGCAGGAAGAAGTTAATAATACAAAGGTAGAGGTGATAAGAGGTAGGATGAAGAAACTTGAAAGATCGAACGGGGATTGAGGTGGGGGCGAGAGTGGGAATACGGAGATGGAAAGGCTGAGAAAAATAGAACAAAGAAAAGAAAGGAAAGAGAGGGAAGAAAGAAAATTAAACGTAGTGATAAAGGGTGTAAGATTAGAGGGGAAGGAGCTGAAGGAAGGGGTGGACGAAGTAGTAAAAAGGATTGATGCTAAGGCAGAGATAGAGGAAATGCGAAATGTAGGAAGGGAAGTGAAAAGAGGGGACATAATGGTACTGGTGAAACTAAAGAAATGGGAACATAAGAGGGAGGTGATGACAAAGAAGAGGTTATTATATGGTACTCCAGAGAGAATAGAGGATGATTTGACATGGATAGAAAGGAAGATGCAATTCAGATAGATGGAGTGTGGTGGGATTGGGATGAAGAAAGGGAACAGATATTAAGAAATGAGGTGCAGGGAAACAAGAAAGGTGTATAAGGTGGACACTAGGGGCAGACTGGAGAACGCCAGGATATATGGTGGGAGAAGAAGCGCAAAGGGATGAGTTAAGTATTAGAGCGGAAAAGATGGCATGGAAATTTGAGACGAAGCTGTGGGAGGGAAAAGGAGGGGAGTTGGCGAGAAAGTGTTTCATGGAGGTAGAAGAGAGGAGAGGGAGGGCGATCGAATTAACGAGATGGGAAGAAGAAAGGAGGGAATTCTTTAATGATAGAGAAATAGAAGACGGGACTGGAGTAAATTATGAAGAAATGGGAAAAAGGGAGAGAGAAAGACAATTAATAGAAAGATTGGGGGCGATTGAAGAATGAAAATACAATAAATGGTATAAGATGATAAAAAAGGAAGGGGTGCCAAAGTATTTAGAAAAGGGATGGGGAGAGAGCAGGTGGACCAGAATAGCCAAATTTAGATTAAGAAACGAGGTAAAGGAGGGGATGTACTGGGAAAAAGAAGAGAACAGAAAGTGTGGAATATGTGAATGGGAGGAGAAAACATGGGAGCATGTATGGGAAGGATTCAGGAGAGGAATGGAAGATAAAGGAAGCTGGCAAGCGAATGTGGTTAAGATTCTAGGGGAGGATGGATTTGGAGAAGAATGGATGAAAGAGTTGGAGGTTGCTAGAGGGGCGAATGAGGGAGAATAAAATAATGCACGTGAAAAAGGTAAATGGGGGTATAAAAAAAGTGAAAGAAAAAGGAAACGGACGTTGCTTAGATTAGAAGCGTAAAAATTGTAAGTAATGGTAAAGTAAAAGTTAAGCAGACTAAGATGCGTTTGCGTTCTCATGCTCCTCTCTCGCTTGCACTCTCGCTTTCATTCACTCGCTCACTCGGTTTGCTAAATTGCGCTAACGCAGGAAATATAAATAAGTAACTAGATGTAAGACTTTATGTAAATAGCTGTAAATAATTGTATATATAGAAAAGATAAGAGTGTACAAAAATATAGATTTAAACGGAAAGATTGTAAGGAATGGAAGTCATGTAAACCCTTAGGGGACACATTATGAATAAAGAAGAAGGTAGTTGTGATCCCGAAAGATATCTGAAAAAATATTTTTTCTAGGATTTTAAAAATCAAAATAATATAACTGCTGTCATTTCAAATAAAAAAACATTATTTGTCATGCAAAATGTTAAAATTCACAAAAAAACATTAATTTTAACTATGTTTTTTGCAATTGAAGTTTTCCTGAACGTCGCTTTTTACCAATTAAAAACAAATGTTTGCATTTTAATAAATGACGGTTTATTATTTCCAAGAAATCCTTCTCTACAATTCCACTGTTTCTAATTTCAAAAATAACTAAATCATCTGTAAATATAATTATTTGTTTAAAAAATATTTTTTTCTAACAAAATTGTTCTGATGATTTCAGCTACAAAAAGTTTACTTCCAAATTGGAAACAGTATAATTGTTAGGAACGTTTTTCTAAAAAAATAAGCCATCATTTTTTAAAAGAAAATACTCCTATTTATTTATTTTATTAATCATTATTATTAAGTAATTTCCTATTGAATAAATCATTTTTTTTAAATATCTAGATTTATTTAAGGTAGTAAATATTAATTTTAAAAAGGGCTATAGAAATGAAAAACATAAGCAAACATTAAGATAAAAAAAATACCAGATTGCTCAACAGATTTAACATTGTTCAAAAGAATGAGATTTCAGTTTCTTGAAACTTGAAAATAATCTGAACAAACAAATTGATTTTTTTTCTGTGTATACAAGACAGGTAAAACGCACCTTCACCTTCCTTGTTTTTTTATTCACTAATATTAGAGCATAAACAATTGAAAGTTTGAGAATAACTAATTTCCTAATAAAAAGATTTTGTTTTAACAAATAGAATAAGTGAATTTTTTAGAAACATATTTCCATTCTCAGCTTTAATTCCAGGATATATTTAAAATCAACTTCAATTGCAATTTGAGCATATAAATAAGACAAAGAATTTGTTGATTATGCAATTTTATTCTCAGGACATAATTAATAAATAATAATAATAACATAATTAATAAAAATCAAGACATATTCAGACATCAGAAAATCAAACAAAAAAGGCTTAACATTTTGGGACCGTACTTAAATTACGTAACAGCTCAATGGGGGGGGGGGGGGGGGGGGTACATACCATTTGTTACGCTTTGTTGCAGAAGAGGGGAGGGGATTTTGCAAATTCACAAAAACTTTCTCCTGCGGAACATCTGTTTAGTAATAAATTTTATTGTTTGGTTAAATATTTGAAAATTTTCTTGAAAAAACATCCTTTTAGTTTTGCGAATTCACCTATTTGGAAAAAGGTATCTTATTGGGTTGAAAATTCAACTCTCTTCCTAGAAATACACGTTTTGTTAAAAATTTAACTATTTCCTAGAAAATTCACTTTTTATTTCCAATTCATTTTTTTTGTGCTGACAAATCTATCGAAATATTTTTCGATGAAAATTAAGCTCTTTTTTTGAAAATTTGTCTTTTTGATTTCAAAATTCACCTATTTTAGTAGAATTTTCATTTTTTCTTTGTCAAAACTGCAACTGTTTTGGTGAAAATATAAGAGTCTTGTTAAAAATCCATGCTTTTTTGGCTAAAAATTCGAATATTCAGCAGAAATTTTAAATTCTTGTTTAAATGTTAGACAATAAACTGGAATCTTCTTTGGGTACACATTTCACTATTGTTTTAAGTTTCTTTTATTCATATGTTTTAGAAGATATTTAATCTTTTTTGAATAAAAATGCAACTGCTTGATTGAAAATTCAACAATTTTGTTGAAAAATTATATTTTTGGATGGAAATTCTACTGTTCTGTTGAAAATTCAAATATTTCGTAGAAAATTTACATTTCGTTCAATTTAATTGTTTGATGTTAAAAAAGGAAGTGAAATCTTTTTAGATAAAAATTTAACATTTAAAAAAGAAATTTTTGTTATTAAAAATGTATCTGCTTTAAGAGAAATTTTATGTTTCTTGGATAAAAATACAACTATTAAGTTGAAAATTCTACTCTTTTGTTACAAATTTCACTATTTTATAGAAAATTTACTTTGTGTTGAAAATTTATATTTTTATGTTGAAAATTGAACTGGAATCATTTCTGGATGAAAGTTCAACTTTTTAAAGAAAATTTTGGCGCTTTTTAGAAAAAATATTTTGTTTTGATACAAATTTTATTTTCCTTAGATAAACATGCAACTATTTGGTATAGAAATTGACTATTTTGTTAAAAATACATACTTTTTGGTTAAAAATTGGTCTTTTAGGATTGGAAATTCAATTTTTTGTTTGTCAGAAATTTTTTCTTTTTTAAAAATTCTTATTTTTATCTTAAGAAGTCAACTGAAATAATTTTTAAAATGAAAAATCAACTATTTTTTTTAATTTGTTCAAAATAAAAGTTCATCTTCTTTAAGAGAACTGTCATATTTTTTGGATAAAAATGCAATTATTTGGTATATTATTTAAAAAATTTTTAAAAAGTCATACTTATGTAACAAATTGGTCTTTTCGGATTAAAAGTTTAATTTTTCGTAGAAACTTATTTTTTGTTAGAAAATTCATATTTACATCTTGAAAAGGCAACTGGAATCTTTTTTAAATGAGAAATCAAGTATTAATATTTTTTTAAATGGAAAATTCGTCCTTTTGTAGAGAAATTTCATATTTTTTGGATGAAAATGTAACCATTTAGTAGAGAATTCAACAATTTTGTTAATAAGTCATCCTTTGGTTAAAAATTCGTATTTTTGGACTGAAAGTTCAATTTTTTTTTAGTAGAAACTCATTTCTTGTTTAAAATTGTATATTTTTATCGTGAAAAGTTTATTCTATTTAAAATATTTGGTTGAGTCACTTTGCTAAGAAATCATTTTTTTCTAAGATTTATATTTTTAATGGAAAATTCATCCCTTTGGTTGAAAATTTTACTATTTCTTGAAAATCTTTTTAATTGAAAATTCAACTACTTTGGTCAAAGTTAAACTACATTGTTTAAATTTTTTCTTGATTAAAGGCTTATGCCTTTGGATGAAAAACTAAGTGCTTGTTTTGGCATAATGTTTAAGAATTCAGAGAAACTTTTATGTCTTTCTTAAGTGTAAAATCTTTATTTGTTGAAAATTCATTATTTTGGTTAGATTTGTTGTTATGAATTCCACCTTGTTTGATTTAAGTATAAAATTTGACACTTTTTAGAATTAGATATTAGAAAAACAAGAATTTATTTCTGTAAAAAGATGCACATTTTCTATTTGTTAACTTAAATTGTCTATGAAAAAGATAAACGTCAACTGCTAACAATATTTTTTTTCTTACTTTAATACATTTTTACAACAAGAGTTCATAACCATTTTTAAGACCTATTTTCGATTAACAATTTTTTTAATTTAGTTTCTTCGTACCATATGTTCTTTATCAATTATTTTTTTGACTAAAAATTAAACTATTCAATGTTTTGTTGAACATTTATTATTTTCAGTTGAAAATTCAACTATTTGGTTGATGCTTAATGCATTTTATTTTAAAAATTCCTTTTTGATATACAATCAACATATTTGATTACAAATTAGTTATTTTGTTGCAAAATAATTACTTAACTGAACTTTTAAATATTTTTTTGAAATTATGTCTTTCGAAGTAGATTGTTAATCTTCTTGCTGGCTAGTTCACCCCTCTTGATTGAAAATTTAGTTAACAATTTAAAAATATTCAGTTGAAGATTGATATGTTTTTAAAAAATATATTATTTTTTTTCGTAAAAACAACTTGCATATTTTTTTTAATGCTAAATTGATTTCTATTCTACTAAAAAAAAATTTTTTTTAATTGAAAATATTTTTTCAACTGAAAAATTGAATAAATTGTTTGTTGCATTTTTTTATGGACATTCAATATTTTTAATAGAAAAGTCACTTGTAAGGTTGCAGATTTAACTATTTCGTTGGAAATATATTCTATTTGCTTAAAAACTGATTTCTATAACTGAAAATAAAACTATTCTAACTGTTATTGAAAAATAAGCTTTTTTAGTTGAAAATTCACATACATAAATGACATTTTTTCTTTTTTTGCTAGAAAGTTAACCTTTCTGGGTAAAAATAAAAAATAAAAATATCTTTTTTTTTAAACAATATTACCTGTTTGGTTAAAAATACTTGTATTTTATTTAAAAATCATGATCTTGCGGTAGGAAATAAATCTTTTGACTGAAATCCTAATTTGTTCTTTTTTAAATGATTCTTCTTATTGAGAATTCATTTTTTAACTAAAAATATCGCTGTTTACATTTTTCGTTTAAATTTTATCTTGTTTCATAGAAATTTAATCTTTTTGGCTGAAAATTTAACTGTTTCGTTATTAATTTATATTAATTTGTTAAAAACTTATTCCTTTAATTTAAAATTCAACTATTCTTTTTTTTATAAATATTTACTATTTTTTATCGGAAATGGATCATTTTAGATGAAAGATAATTTTTTTTATTAAATATTGAAACAATTTTGTTGAAAATTTGTGTTTGTTGTTAAAAATGCATTTTTTCATAAAAATATAGCTATTTCATTTTTTCTAGAAGATTAAGCTTGTCCAGTTGAAAATTCAAGGGTTTTGATAAAAGCGCGTATTCTTTAGACGAAAAATCAATTAATATGTAGAAAATTCATATTTTTGGGTTGTAAAGTATTTTTTTTTTAAATTCGTCTCTATTACTCAAAAACTAAACATTTTGGATCAGATTTTTTTTCTTAATAAATTGAAAAATCTTTCTTGGTTGAAAATTCTTATTTTTTTGTTCAGTTAAACTTTTTTGTATTAAAAATTAAAAAAAAAGGAAACATAGATACATTTTCTGAAAACTTTCCTTCTGGAAATATCAATTATCACACTTTTTGTTTATAATTTTTTTCTCTCTAAAACTTATCAGCTTGGTTGAAAATTGAACTATTATGTGGAAAATTAATAATTTATCTGAAAGTGTAATAATACATTTTTAATTAATAAATCTTAATTAACTGAAACTTCCATTCTTCATTATGTTTGTGAATTTGGCAACATTTCTTCGAGTTTTTCAAATTAGAAATCAGCATTGAGGATAAGCGTCAACAATGCTTTCCAGATTCTCGTGACTTACCACTTTTGTAGAGAAAGATTTTTATCTCAATTCTAGACGGCGTTATGACCTTCCAAATTCAAGGCTAATTTTTAATAGGTCACACGGGTAGTTGTCCCATATTCGTCGGTAGTTTAGAGCCTATTCTGTTTATGTTATCTTTTGGGGCGGAAATAATTTTTTATCCAAAATAAAAATTTAGAATACACTACCGACGCACAGTGGGGGCAAAATGACTTTTTTGGTTCAAAATAACGTACAGCCCACAAATATTGACCGATTAAAAGAAACAATTTTTTTAAAAGCTGTTTAGATTTCTAAAAGTTGTCGAACCTGATTTTATCAACAAATGCAGTAATCAGGCATTTTTCGACAAAAACAATTTTTTTTTGTCAATTTTTAAAAATTTAAAACCTTATGATAATTTTAGCAAAATTCATAATTTGTTAATTACTCTTATGATTTGTTTAAAGAAGTTTAATGAACGAATGCACTATTTGGGCATTTGTCGGCAAAAAAATCTGTTTTTTCAATGCCAGTCTTTTCAGTTGGGGACTTCAAAAAATTTCAGCAACATTCATAATCAGTTGTTAAATTTTATGAGTTCTTCAAACAAATTTAATGAACAAACGCATTAATCAGGCATTTGCATACAGAAAAATTCGTTTTTTTTCTATTTCAACTTTTTTAATTAGCAAGTTCATAATAACTTCAGCAAAATTCATAATTTTTTTTCAATTTTATGATTTTTGTAAACAAATCTAATAAAGAAATGCAATAATTAGGCATTTGCTGACAGAAAATTCGTTTTATTTTCTATGTTTACTTTTTGAATTAGGGAATTTATGATAACTTTAGCAAATTTTATTATTTTTTGATCAATTTTATGATTCTTTTATAGAAAATTTAATAAACAAATGCATTATTGGGGTATCTTTCGATGGAAAAATTCCTTTTTTTTCGATGTCAGACATTTAATTGGGATCTTCATAAGGAATTTAGCAACATTTATGAGCAGCTGATAAATTTTATGATTTTTTCAAACAAATGCATTATTTGGGTATCTGTAGACGCAAGAATTCGTATTTTTCGATGTCAGTCTTTTTAATTGGAAACTTATTAAGAATTGCCGCAAAATTCAAAACTAGTTGATAAATTTGACGATTTCTTCAAACAATTTCAATAATGCAATAACCATAGTTTATTAAATTTCTTGAAAGAAATCATCAAATGTATCAACTAATATTTAATTTTGTGGCAATTATCAATAAGTTCCTAATTAAAAATCATGAATTAAAAAGATTGACATCGAAAAAAAATGTTCCATCGACAGATAGAGTTGATCAAAAAATTATGAAATTTGCTAAATTTATCATGGATTTCCTAATTAAAAAAGTTGAAATAGAAAAAAAATAATTTTTCGTTAAAAAATGCATGGTAACTGTATATTTTCAATAAGTTTGTTCATACTATATACAATTATAATCCTAAGAGAAAATTGTTTTCATATAATATTGTTTCCATTCAAATTTATTGCAATATAACTTGAAAAAGCGAATAATTAAAGAAAATCGTAGAAAACATTTTTCAATAAATAAATTGTTTATAAATAATTTTTTCTTTATTTTCCTATATTGGAATAACTTTAACTGATGTTACTCTATGCAACTTAGGCGATTTCAACGGATAATGTCTGACCACTAACCGGATCACCTACTGAAAATGAGCCTTGACTTTGAAAGGTCATAGCGCCGTTTACATTATACTCCTTTTTATCATTTACCCCATTTTCTTATAATTAATTATTTCTTAAAATATTCTGAGTACCCTTTTACTTTCTTTGTATTCGTTTTCAAAACTTAATAGACGTCTTCTAAACAAAAACAATTTTTTTAAAGATGAAGTGCGATATAGAAATAAACAAAAGAATATTTTCATTAAACGCAACTGTGCTATTTAATTTTTTTTTTAGTTACACAAATATTGAAATTACTTACAAGGAAAGAAGTATCAGCATTTTTTTAATTATATAAATATAAATTTTATAATTTTCATGAGACAATTAGGAGAGATTTTTGAATAATTCCGATGTGACAAAAAAGAATGCAGAGGATTAAAAAAAAATTCTTATTTTGCAAGATTTTACAAATTATTTGGGAACATTCTAGCGTTTTTAAAAGATATATAGGATTATCGAAAGTTTGGAAGATATAATAAATATTCGATAAATTTTCGGGCACTCTCCCAAGGCTTCAAATATTTTAAATCTATGAAAACCCTCTTAAAATCCTAACAATATTTTTTAATGAATTGCATTTTTCTTTCAATTTCGAAAAATCATTTGAAATGTAAAAAAATTACCTCAAAATCTGCTCAAATTTCTAGAAATTTGAACAAAATTAAAAAAGATTCTTGTATATTTCAGATGCGTGAACAAAAAATCTGGAAGATTTGAAAAAAAGTTTTTTACAAGATTTTCCAAAGTAATATAGAAAATTCAAGCCCTTTAAAAATATATTTATGACTTCTAAAAGTTTGGTATTTAAAATGTAAAAAACTACTTTAAAATATTAAACATTTTCCTAGGAATTTAAATAAAATGTACTTATTTACTCAAAAACTTTCAAAGTTATTTAAATTAAGGGCAAGTGATACTTTTTCATATGAGTATTCAGTTTTCCACTTTTTGTATCCACAATTTTCTATTTTTTCAGAAAAAAGTTACTACTCTTTTTCGAAGAAATTGTTTTAGGAACTACGGACAGACTATCCTATTTAAAATCCACTAATCGAATTGATACGAACTTCTATTAAAAAATAAAAGAATGCAAAGACCAAATTTGGACCACAACGAACAAACAAACAAAAACAAAACAAAAAGGACCAGCGTTTAGATACTCGTACAGTAGTACCCTTATCAGGACAAGAACAGTCTTTTTTTCTTTTTGTTTTGTCTTGTCTTGATTAGGATACTGTACGAGTACCGTAACGTTGGTAATGCAATTTTATTTATTTTATTTTCATTTTGAAATTTATCATATTGTAATTTGATGGCAATAAAAATAAAGAAGACGAAAGAATGAAAAAAGCAGGAAGAGCTTTTTTATCTTCTTTTTTATTTGTTACCAAAAAATATTTAAAGAAAATTTTTTTCATATTACATATGATAGGACTTTTTTTGTTCGTTTGTATTAAAAATGCATATTTATTAAACAATGCAAAATGTAAAATAAAAATTATTTTATTACATGTTTTACACTTATCTATTATAACTAGTTGAATGTGACTCTTTTTAGGAGATTCGTACGTACATGAGAAATCAAGTGCGTTAATAAGACGCCACCAATTACATTATATACAATTTCAAGGTAATAGTCGTCAAATTTAGATGATAGTCCTGCATGGAGAATATCTTTGTAATAATTATTTTTCTCTTTTTTCCCGTGCAAAAATCTCCAAACTTGGGCCAGGCCGGGGGCCCCCAGCCTGGCTCTAGCTTGTCGTTTTCAATGGCTCGACCTAGAGCCCGGCTAGGCAGGTAGTGTTAAAGTGCCTAAAATTGATGGCAGATGGCGTTGGGTTATTGTATCAGTGACAGTACACTTTTTTTATTTTCGATAACGCTTAGGTCACAAATTCTGTTATTAAATCCCTCAAACATTACAAATTTTGTAAAAACTAAGTTCATAATTGCCAAAAGTTTTGATACAAACGAACTGAAAATAGACAAGAGACTATGTTCAAAAATAATTTTTAGCTGTATTCTAGAAAAATGTTACACCCAATTGCAATTAAATAAGCAAATAAAAAATATTGGTATGCCAAAAGTTTTCTGAAATTTATATAAAGCCGTATATCCCGCGCACCCAGCGAACAGTATCAACAGAAGGTGGGATTTTTCGGCCCCCACCACTATCCCATCTGGGACCGACACATTTAAACGTAGCGTGTCGGTGAGTCGACTCTGCTACATTGCTACATGCTGCGTAGGCCAGCCTCCTCTGGTCCGAAAATGCACGAGCACTAGCCCGAGCCCCTCCCCCCCCCCCGACTTCACTTTAGAAAAAAATAAGTAAATTAATCCTTATCAAGCTTTCTTGCGTAATTTTTTTGTAAATTTTTTTTTAAATTTATTTTGGTTTAAAAAATGTGCTTTCAAATTTGCGTAGGTTTAAGAGCTATTCATGAATTTTGAAACGATTAGAAAATAATTGAAATTTGTAAATATTTTAAAAAAATTTTTTAAGTTTTCACGAAAATGAAAAATATTCTTTTAGGTTTCTACGAATAATTAATATAATTTTTTATGTTGAAAAATTGGTTTAAAAAAGTTCCAATACATTTCAAAACTATGTTTAAAATGGTCAATAAAGAATTTGAAGATTTTAAGGCGTTAAGGCATTCTTTTTTATTTTGCCGAATTTCAAAGAAAGTCAGGATAAATTTAAATATTTTTTAATGATAAGAAGGCTTATAAGGTCCGACAAGATTAGAAACAAAACTTTTGCAAGATTGGTATGAAAATTTGTGATGACTTTTTATTTTAAAAAACGTACTTTATGAAAATATTAAAAAATGTTTTTAAACATGTGAAAGGATTTCCTAAAATTTTAAAGAAGACTGTAGAATATTTTAAAGCAAAATGTTTCAATTTGGTAAGATTATAATAAATAGTTGAAAATCGAGTAAATGCAAGAAATATTAAGAAGAATGGAAGAGATTGAAATCGAATTTTAACTTAAATTTGTTTAAAAAATTATATTTTCAAACAATTCAAACATAAAATTTAGAAACTTTTCAGGAATTCCGAAAGATTTCAAGGAGGTGAAACTATTTTTCATAAATTTCCTGGGAAAAATTTAAAAGATGCAATTTTGTCACAAAATTTTTAAAATTATATGTTGCTTTAAAAATCTAGTTCCAAATTTGAGTAAGTTTAAGAGCTAAAATAAAATAAAATAATTAAAATAATTTGTTATTTCGAAAAATTAATTTTAGGGCATTATTTCAAAGCATTTCAAAACATTCAAAAATACGTGAAAAATTGTCAAAGTATCTGAAAAAGATTAAAGGAAATTTTTTTAAATTTTGCAAAATAAAAAAATTAGGAAAATTTGAATAATTTTTAAAGATTAGAAAACCTAACAAGATTAGATGAAAAAGAATTATTTTCCTAATTATCGTGTGAACATTTTTTATACTTTTTAATTTTTAAAAATGTGCTTTAAAATAAAATTAAAGAAGATTTTTAAACACATCAAACAAGTTCCTAAAATTTCGAAAAAGAGTGTAAAAGGTTTTAAAATCAACCTTTTTTAATTCGACAACACATTAACAATTTTTTAATAGTGTAAATAATCGAATAAATTCAATAAATATTGTGCAGAATTGATGAGATTAAAAAAGAATTTAAAGTTCAGAGAAGTTTTAGAAACGTAGGATAAACTGATTTAAAAAACTGAAAAACCTAAAAATTCTTGTAGAAGAATAAGAAAGATGCGCCTGGAAATTGTGTACAATTATCAGACTTCAAAATTAAAATTTGAATGATTTTTTTTTAATTACTTTCAGCACATTTCTTCTTAAGCAGAATCGCCGATTTTAATCGCAAGAGGTTCAATTATTTCGAATCAGAAAAAGTAATTACATAAAGTTTGAAAGTTCAAAAAAGATAACTTGGAACAAGTTGAATGAGATTTTAAAAAAAGTTTGTTTTAATTACACATAAAATTAGTTGAATTATTTCTAAAAATTTTGAAACATTAAAAATTGTAGTATTTAAATACGCTTAAGATTTAAGACTTTCATATTGAATTTTTATAAGAATTAAAAGGAGGGAAAATTTGCATAATTTTTAAAGATTAGAAATTGGAAGGTCTGACAAGATTAGAAAAACAGACTAATTTTTCTAATAATCGCGTAAAGCTTTTCAATAATTTTTTATTTTAAAAAAAGTACTTTAAACAAAATTTAGGCTGATTTGTAAACACATCAAACGATTTCCTAAAGTTTAAAAGAAGAGTGTAGAAGATTTTAAAGCAAAATAATTCAATTTAATAAGATTAAAAAGTTAAAAAAAAAAGTAAATAATCAAGTGAATTCAGGAAGTATTAAGTAGACTTGATGAGATTAAAAAAAATTAAACTTCAGAAATATTTTAGAAACGCAAGATAAACTTTAGGAACTTTAAAAGAATCTCAAAAGGTTTCAGGAGAATAAACATAGTTTCTTAAAATGCCTTGGAAAATTTAGAAGATTATAAGGAAATTGTTTCCTAAATTTTGAATGATTTTTTAAATGTTTGATAAAAACTCGAGAGATTTACCAATATCTTGAAGAATTGAAAACGTTTTAAATAGATAAGAAATTTTCCTAATATTTTTTAAAATCCTATAAAATAAAAATAAAATGTCTTTAAAATCTCCTAAGATCTTTTCTGACACATCTGATATATTCGAAAATATATTTAAAATTTTTTTAAAGAATCTTGTAATAATTATTTACATATGAATTTATAAATAAACGGATAATACTTATTTTATTTTATCTGAAATCTTTACAAAATCTTTAATGCCTCAAAATACTTATCTCAAAATTACAAAATTTAGCTATTACAATTTTATTTTAATTGTAAAATAATTCTAGTTGGAAATTGATGGTAAATAATTGTAAAATAAATGCAAAAAATTTATTTTATGAAGAAATATCTCATGATTATAAAACGAGAAAAAATTGTGAAGGTAAACCTTTGTAGCATTTTAATAACTAATAAACATATTTTTAGATTATTTTCCCTTGATTCTGGCTGAGGGTCAAACATGGTACAAAAATTGTCGTGAAATTTCAAATAAAAACTGTACTCTCTATACATTAATTTTTGTAATTAAAAATATTAATACTTTGATAAATATCGCCAAAATTTATTTGAATATGATACACAATGATTTTTATTTTAAAAATTCCTGTAAATAGTTGGTGTTTTTTAAATTTTACGATATTTGTGTACCATGTTTGACCTTAGGGAATAGATTTCAGGAATAAAATTATAAAAATATATCCTTTAGTTAGTAAAATACTATGAAGAATCGCCTTTCAAATTATAGTTGAAGTTAAATAACTAGATATTTCTCTTATCGTTGTTCAGCATATGATTTTTCACTAAACGAAAAGCAGATTAAAATACACTTAAAAATAAGAATAAAAAAGTTCAGAAATTCATGCAGTTTTCTGTTCAGAAAATCCCACACATTTTTTAATGAAATTCCTTTCCACATCACATTCAAAGGAAAATTTTACATTTGCTTCAAATGATTAGACTTTAGAATGAGGTCAAGTTAATAACTTTTTGGCTCTTTCTCTGAAAATCCTCAAAATTGTAATTATGACCTAAAATAGCGTGAAAAGAAATGTATCAAAAAAGAACCTAGAGGTCTCTAAATCAAATTGACAAATTTTGCTTTAAAATCTTCTACACTCTTCTTTTAAATTTTAGAAAATTGTTTTATGTGTTTCAAAATCTTTTTGAATTTTTTTTCATAAGTACTTTTTTGTAAATAAAAATTATTTAAAATTTTCAAACGATTATTAGAAAAATAATTCTTTTTACATTCTCATCAGAGAAGATATTAGATTTGTGTAAAATTAGGCCCCCCTAGTTTTTGTCAAATGTCCACGTTTTGAGACCCTCTGAAACCGAAAAATAGTTTTTTACGAATGTGTCTGTCTGCCTGTATGTCTGTATGTATGTATGTCTGTATGTATGCATGGCTGTGTGTGTATGTATTTATGTATGTATGTATGTATGTCTGTATGTCTGTATGCCTGTATGTGAACACGATGCTTTCGAAAAAATTGATCTATTAGATTGCCCCTTGGCACACTCGTTCAGTGTCCTTAACTAAAGGTCAAATTCGTTAGCCCGCCATTTTGGATGAAAATTCAAAAAGTGGGCACATTTTGAAATCAAAATGAACATTTTAAGCTAAACAACGTATGATGCGAAAAAAAGTCAAGAGAAGGAAAACGTTGCTTTTCAAAATCCCTACAAGATCATGATAACAATTTTTTTAATTTGGCCGAAAAGTTGAAAATTCCAAATTTGATCCTACAAAAAATTTTTGAAACCACACTTTTTCAAGATTTAAAAATTTTATTTACGTTTGTTCATAGTACTCAAAAACTCAAAAAATTTATCCCTATGACATTTTTCTACACGATTATCATAACAACTTTTTGAATTTTGTGAAAAAATCAAAAATTCAAATTTTCGTTGCACAAAAATGATGTATTGTGCATATATATATATGTGTGTGTGTGTGTGTGTGTGTATATAGATATAATTAAAAATTTATCATAAGGACAACCGCAGAATTTCGCCGGGAGCGGGTGCTAATCTGAAAAATTACACCTGCTCCCAGCGAAATCGCGGTAAAATTTCAGCCACAACCACGTGTCACGACCGTGAGATAGGTGATTACAGTCTATAAAGGAATCAAAGCGACAATCCAGCAAAAGACGCGTGCACCCTAAGAATACGGAGCGACCCAAGGACAACCACCTTCTGCATTTTTCCCGCAAGTTTTCTAGCATATTGTTGACACGCAGGAATGCTTTTTAGGCCATTTGCAAGTGAAAGCTTGGCACCTCCAAGAGCGCCGATGATAAGGACGATCAGTTTAACAGAATATCCTGGGTACAATCGTTGCAATTCCCTTATAAGGTCTCGATACCTCTCTTTCTTTTTATTCTTCTTGGTTATATTGTTTTCGTCAGCTGGTGCCAAAAATTCGATAACGAACATGGTTCGCTTCTCGAAGTCAAGAAGAACCATGTCAGGCCTCGAGTGAGCAACAGAAACAATTGTCGAGAATATAAAGTTCCAGTATATACGGCACTTCCCATTCTCGACAATTGACTCAATTTCCCTAGGAGAATTTAGAGGAGCGATATTAAGGTTAATGCGGTAGGAGAGACAGAGATGGTAATTATGTGTATAAATATATATATCCATACATATTTATGTGTGTGTGAATGTATTGTAATGTATGTATCTCATCATAATCTGAATAAATGTATTATAAGTTTGATACAGAAGTGTTAAACATAATATAGAAAAGTAAAATTTTCGACAAAATCGAGTGCGAAGCACGAGATACGTGATGAGAATGTGTTCGTTAAAGCCGAAGAAGCTTTAATAAAGAAGAATTAACAATCACAAATTACAGTTGCCAGTGCTTGGTTCGTTAACCTTAACAGGTCTGTGCACAAATGTGGGGCGAGAACCAACAGTCGCGTGCCCTAGGCGTGCTCAAACTTATTAAATAATTACTAAAATTTGAAAGCAAATTTTACAAACAAACATAAACAAAATAAAAAAATGGTGCAACAAAAATTGCGCGAAAAGGCTTAATAAGAATTAAATTTCTTATTTTTTCTAAAATTATATAATATGGAAAAATTAAGAAATAATTTTAAAAATTTGTGATTTTTTTTTTTAATTTTCTCTCGGAATTCATTCCATTCCATTTTTGATTGAAAAATAATTCTTTGAATGAAAATCTAACTATATGTTTAAAGATTGAACTATTTTCTTGTAAAATCGATTGTGTGTTTTTTTAAAATCATTTTTCAGTTGAAAATTCATTTCTTCCATCGAAAATGAAACTATTTTTAAATTAAAATTTTTTAAAATAACTATTTTGGTTGATAATTTAACTGTTTTGTTCAAAATTAGATTTTTTTGTTGTTGAAAAAACACTTTCTTATACTAAAAATTTAATTGCATCATTTTTTGGTGTTGATAATTATTTTTCAATTGAAAATTTATCTATTCAATTTTTCGTTGAAACATTAGAATTTTAGTTAAAACTTAATTTCTTTCGTTGAAAATTCCGTTTTTTGTCTGAAAATGTAACTAGTCCATTTTTGATCGAATACTTTTTTTTAGATTAAAATTCATTTCTATAGATGAAAATTGAACAATTTTGTTGACACTTTTTTTCTTGAAAATGTTCCTTTTAGTTATAAATTTATCTTCTTTGTCGGCGAATTATTCTTTAAAAATTAATTTGTTTTAGATGAAAATTAATTTCTTTTTTGAAAATTCGCATTTATTTGGGTTTAAAAATTAATTTTTTCAACTGCAAACTTCAGGATAAACTACAATGTTCAAGTTAAAAAATGTATTTTTAAAAGTAATTTCTTAGGTTGAAAATTTAACTATTTTGTCGAAAATATGTTTTTTATTTGTTAAAAATCCATTGTTTACTAAAAATATGACTAAGGTATGCAGCACTAAATTTGAAACATTTTAGACCCAGAAGTCTGGTCTCCTATATCTATTTACCTAAAGTCAATTATATTTGCCTCTTTGCAATAAGCCTAATGGTTCTAAGGTAACTCGGGATTTCAAAACCTAAATAAATTTAAGGAACAGCTAGATCGTCATTCGTGAGGTCGAGACAGCTCGGGTTCCTGCTCGTGCATTTTCGGCCTTACACGAGGCTGGTCTTCGCAGAATTTAACAGAGTCGACTCAGCGACACGCTACGTTTGAATGTGTCGCTCCCAGGTGGGAGAGTGGTGGGGGCCGAAAAATCCCACGTTCTGTAGACACTGCCCGCAAAGCACCTATTACACCCATATGCGGCTCGGCGACACGGTTTCAAACGTATTCTTCAGAAAGGTAACAATCGTGTACCTATCTGCTTAAAAACGGATAAAGGGAAGGAATTTGTAAGTGAAACTTTTCAAAATTGTTTGCCAGATAATGGAATAAATTTTCGAGCAAAACGGGACCTTTATTTAGAATCAGCCATAGTATAACAATTTAATCGAACTCTCAAAGAAAACATGTGGCGTTACTTTACGCAACAAAATAATTGACGATATATTGATATCTTACAACAAACTGTAGGCGCTTGCAATAATGCAAGACACAGTATTGTTAAAATGGCACCTGCTGAAGTAACTGTATTAGATGCTTCCAGAGCAGAGGAAAATATTCAATTGCAATTCAGTAAGGAAAAGAGGTCTACAAAAAAGTCTAAGTACAGAATCGATGACCAAGTGAGAATGAGTCGAGAGAAGGGCGTCCTTAAAAATGGTTGCGAGTCAGGGTAGTGTAAAGAAATAGTTTTAATAAAGCAATTTCTAAATCAAATACAAATACATTTTGTTTATGAGTTTAAATATTTAGCAGGAGAAGAAACTGATGGGCTTTTTTATAAAACAGAATTGACCGGCTTCAAAAATAAAAACAGCAGAGGAGGTGTTTAGGATTTAAAAAATACTGCAGACAAAAGGCAAGGGAAACAAAAAACCATTTTTTGATAAGTGGATATCCTTATACATTGCTTCATGTAAGACACGATGATTCAATTGAAACCCGCATCACCCTTATGAATGCGGGGATTGACGTACATACTGTTCCACAATTTAATGGTAATATTAAAAATAGAAAAACCATTGCGAATGATATTGACCTTCTTCACAAATATAAAGTGCCTCTTGCAGAAGATAAAATAAATTATGCAAATATGAGAGAAAAGATAGAAGATTTAATAGAACTTATTGTCAAGAATGAAAAGTTAGAAGATGAAGCAGAACCTCTTATGTGGAAAACCCTCCTTGTAAATTTCTTTGAACCTGGCCTTGATATCGATATTGAGTCTGTTAAATACTCTAAACAGTGTCCCAGAATTAGGTTAAAACATTAAATTTGAATACGGCAAATTCAGAAGCAGCTACGAGCGCATGCAAAAACAGTGTGCAAAATTATGTCTGACGACTGATCATAATTTTTTGGTACTTAGAGATAAATTATCACGTATTCTTGGTTTTGCACAGATTAATCTACTTCCAATTGAAAATAATGAGTATACTGATAGACAACCACCTAGTCTAGCTACTGGTCTGCCGTTGGTTTGCCAATAACATTTGAGTTTGGTATGCTGACAGCTACAATTCACTTTAAACGTATTGACTCGAGTTTTCGGAAAAGAAGCTATTAGGGCTGGCATAAATGTTATGGATGATTTAGATGCTAATCGCTTAAAACTTCTTTTAAAAATCGCTTTGGGGAAAGTGGTGAGACTTTGAAACGACGTGCAATTAATTAAATGGAGAATATTGAGGACGGTGCTGGTTGTAAGAACATTAGGCAGAATCAAATGGTTCAGTCGATTTCTAATCGTGGTGCTCTTAAAATCATGATCCGAAATGCGATCAATAAGACAAGAAAAAATCCTCCAAAAAAACTAAAAGGCGTAGTACGGTGAAAAAATGGAAGCTACAAAGGATATCAGAAAAATAGAGACTAAAAAAAGTGTGTGAAGCATAAACATCGGCAGTATCCTATTTCTGATATATTTGGAAATTAATAGTGTATAAAATTTGCATCTGAGAAAAAATATACTTATTAAAATGTCGTCTTTACATTCTGTTTCCTGTGAGTGCTTAAAGTCTGAATTGGAACTATTTTCGAGACCTGCTTCACAAACCTCAATAGAAAACTCTCAATGGGTGCATTATAAACCGGTTTCATCCCTCACCCATGACTCGCCTATAGAATTTGTCGCCCCTGTTCATGGTGATGAATGCATTGATTTGGCTTACACAATTCTTAATCTTAGGGTAAAATTAACAACACCCCCTAGGGTTGTTGCAAATGTTGCGCAGTTGGATAAAGTTGGTCCAGTAAACAATCTACTACATTCCTTATTCAATTAAATGTATGCCTATTTGAATCAAAAAGTAGTATCTCCATCCACCCAGTAATTCTTATGCTTATCGGGCATACATTGAAACTCTAATGAACTATGGTCCTGCTGCTAAAATTAGTCATCTGACTGCCTCTCTTTTGTATAATGACACACCTGGAAAAATGGTTGATTTCGATAATCATGAGGGACTAAAATCTCGCCAAAAATATGTAAGTGCTGGTAAATCTATTTATCTTATTGGACACCTGCACTTTGACGTTTTCAACCAAAACAAATTTCTTATCAATGGTGTGGAATTGAGGCTGTGTCTAGTACGCTTAAAAGATTTATTCTGTCTCATGGATAGCTCCAATGGCTGTTGTATAAATATTGAGGGCACTGCAAATCATGGCACTGCAAAAACCCTAGTACACGTGTCGAGGTGAAAACTTTATCTCTACACCCGGGCGCTCACTCTGAAACGCTTGATAATGTTGTTCTCGGTTAAATGCCAAAGAGAATAATAATTGGGTTTGTGGACTATTTTGCATTCAATGGAAGCGAACACAAAAATCCTTTTAATTTTCAAAATTATAAAATTAATCATCTCTCGCTTTATATTTATTGTACTCTGATACCATGCAAACCACAACAGTCATCATTTGGGAATAAGGAATTGTATCTCGAAGCTTATCATACGTTATTTAGCAGAATTGGTATCCATTTTCTAAACGAAGGCAATAATATTGACAGAGAGAATTATTCTACAGGAAATTTTCTGTTCGCCTTTGATCTTACACCCGATCTCTCAGCAAACTGTTACTCTCACTGGAATCTTGCGAAACACGATTGTCTCAGAACTAAAGTGCGAATCAGAGATGTATGGACTAATACTATTAATTGTCTTTTATATGCGAAATATGATAATGTTCTGGCCATAGACTCGTCCAAACAGACTGTTGTCGATTTTAGTGCTTGAGTAAGGGGCAAAATCAATAATGCCAATGACTGGACGCATTTCAAAGACAGTATACTTCATGCGTTCTTCGTGAAGAAATAGCTGTGATTTCTCTGGACCGCTATTGTATTTCTCATTGGATTATTTCCCCACTATTTTCATTCTCTGATCTCATGAGCGAATTTCAACAACAAAATAAATGTCTTATTTGGAACTACCATAGCATTGTGTGGTTTGAAGGAGATGTCCCAATAAATTTCCTGCACGCCATCTGCGTGACATTGCTCTAACTGCCAAACTAACGCAACCCGAGGACATGAAAAAGCCAAGTCACTGCAGAAAATTTCAAGTAGATAAGTAATAAATTTGAAGGAACTAAAATGCCCATCGTTTAGAAAATTACTATTCATAGACGAGTTTTGTTTCGATCATGGTGTAAAAAGAAACAATGTTTATGTGTGCTTTTAATAATGCACTCATACTAAAGAACTGGATCGAGGAGAAACAAGAAGATAATCTACTCTCATTATCCTAAAATAAAATACAATAAAATACTAGTACACTCAGATCCCCTAAGAACTATAGACAAAGCATGAAGGTCAATTCGGAAAAGGATAAGGTAGACCTGAATAAAAATCTACCTTGCCATTACCAGCTAAAAAGTATGAACATCTTACAAATTCTACAAGTACTTAGACTCCCAAAAGTTTCAAAAATTCGGCGTATTTCCTGCAGATCAGATTCCTAAACGTCGGACGAGACCATCTTCAATTGTAGTTAATTTTTATGAACAATACAAACCTGGAACTCACTGTATCGCCCTCTACATTGAAGATAATGGAAGAGGTACCTACTTGGACACCTACGGGTTACCGCCCCTTATATAGTCACATATTCTTTGTTTACGGGGAAATTTTATCTACTACAGGTGGAACACAAAGTAATATACAAACTGCGACTTCCAAATTTTCTGGACAATATTACATTATGTTTCTACATTGTATGTGCAATGGTTATTTTTTGTCTGATTTTAATCATTTTCTTAGGAATAAATCAGAAAAAAATGATTCTGCTGTGCGAAAGTTTTACAAACAGTTGTTAAAGAAATATGAACCTAAACATAATATTTCTCGAGTATCGAAAGTCGAAACAGTCGCTACATGGTGATAAATATTGTAAGCGTACAGATCTTGCATCATGAACGCAAACTTCCTTTTCGGAATTAACTAAATTAATTAAATTAATTAAAAATGAATTAAAAATTTAGTAAAATCTTTTTGAACATCCTCAAATATTTAAAATCCTTTAAAATATTTTGAAATCTCTTGAAAATTCCTTGAAAATTCAAAAATACCCTAAAATGTTTCAAATCTTTTACAATATCATACTACATTATTGAGATCAATTAAAAATTCCTTGCAATCTATTAAAATATCATAAAATATATTGAATCTTTAAACATCTCATAATAAATCACCGTAATCAATTGAAAATTCCTTGGAACATTTTAAAGTACTCTTCTTCTTTATTCATAATGTGTCCCTCTTAGGGTTTACATGACTTCCATTCCTTACAATCTTTCCGTTTAAATCTATATATTTTTTACAATCTTATCCTTTCTATATATACAATTATTTACAACTATTTAC
>NC_046657.1:56552009-56554921 GCF_010883055.1 Belonocnema kinseyi
TTTCTTCTTCCAAGTCTGATATTAATAAATTAAATAAAAGTGGGCTCAGAGGACACCCTTGTCTCACACCTCTCACTAACCAGAAACTATCTCCTACTTGCTCTCCTACCTTTACCCTGCATCTTGTCTCCCCAAAAATTTCTGATACTCTCTTTAATAATCCCTCTCTTATCTCCTTCTTTACCATAACTTTGTCTATTTCGCCTCGGTCTAATGAGTCAAATGCCGCCTTTAAGTCCACGAACATTACTATCATTGCCCCTTTTTCCCTTTTAATTCTCATATTTACTATATAGTTCAAAACATATATGTTGTCCACTACCCCCATTCCTTTTCTAAACCCTGTCTGAATTTGTGACTCGATCTTTTTTTCTTCAACTTCTATATTCAGTCTCTCCGACAAATAGTTACATATACTTTATACAGTGTTGGCATCAACGTCACCGCCCTATAATCTTTAACCTCCTCTCCCTTACCTTTCTTTACTATTGGTATAACTACTCCTTCTTTCCATAACACTGGCCAACCCTCTACTCTCCATACTCTATTACACATTATCCATGCCAATTCCTCTAGTTCCTCCCTTCCATATTTCCATACTTCATTTGGGATCTCATCTATACCAGGTGCCTTTCCATCCTTCATTATTCCTAAAACTTTAACTATTTCTTCCCTTGAAATTTCCTCTTTCTCGTCTCTTTCTCTACCATATTTTCCTCCCTTCACAACTTTTCTCTCTACTCCTCCTAGCAAATCCTAAAAATATTTCTTCCATTCTATCATTTCAATATCTTGGTTTACTCTTTTTCTTCTTTTTCTTTCTCTATTTACTACCTTCCATACCTCTTCTCCCGTCCTAGCCTTCTCCGCCTCTTCCTCAAACCTTTTATTCTCTTCCTCTTTCTTTTAATAAGACAATTCAATATACTCTATTCACTTCTATTCTATTACACTCACTTCTATTCCCCCCTTTACTAACTTCATTATTATTTGTGGACTCTAATCCTATTTTTATTTGTCCTATCATTTTTTTCCATTTCCTCGTCCACATTTCCCTCTCCCATTTTGATATTTCTTATTTTTTCTCTAAACTGTTTTTTTCCTTCCCTTGACCAATCCCCTTTTCCTACACTTTTTACATTTGCTCCCCTTTTACTCATATTGCTATTCCTTTTTTGTCCCTCTAATGTCACTATTGAGGGAAAGTGATCCGAATCAATATATTCTCCTACTTCTAGTTTCTTAACCTTCTCTCTTACCTCATCATCCACTATCACATAATCAATTATCGTTCCCCCTTCACTTCCTGAGCGTGTATATTCTCCTTTTTCATCCCCTTCTATATTCCCGTTTAAGATATACCATCCTAACTCCTCCAAGCTCTTCAACAACTTGTTTCCCTCCTCATTTAGTACCTTATCTTTGGATTTTCTTCCTTTCTCTTCTCCCCATTTCCTTCCTCCTCTGTCTCCTGTTCTCGCATTGAAATCACCACCTATTATCATCCTAATCTCTTCTTTATTTTCTTCAATCATTTCTCTAATCTCCTCTGCTTTTTCCTGCATATCACCGTTCACATAAATCCCCACTACCTTCCACTTCTCTCCTCCCATCATAGCCTCTTCTACTATTACTCCTTCTTTTTATTCATTTCTGTCTTTTTTATCTTTCCCTGTTATACATTCATTCCTTACTCCCATCACCATTCCTCCCATTGCCCTGCCCTTTTTATTCTTCCTCTTTGCATTTTACACTCGCCATTTGTAACCACTTGGTAACCTTCCCCTTACTCTTACCCATCCCTTTTCATCTAACCACGTCTCCATCATTATGACTACATCCCATTGTGTCAAATTTCTCATAAACTCCTTATCCTTTCTCTCTAATCCTGCTATATTCCAGTAACAAACCTTCCATTCTTCCCTACTTTCGTTTCTCATCTTTTTTTCCTTCTTACTACTTCTTATTTTCCTATCTCCCGTTCCCTTTTCTTCTAGTTTTCCTGTACCTCATTTCTTACTATATCTTCCCTTTCTTCATCCCAATCCCACCATACTCCATCTATCTGAATTCTCCCATACTTATCCCATGTTCTCTTTCACTTTTTTCTTTCCTCTTCCGCTATTTTCCTTAATTTATACTGCATCTTCCTTTCTACCCATGTCAAATCATCCTCTATTCTCTCTGGACTACCATATAATAACCTCTTCTTTGTCATCACCTCCCTCTTATGTTTCCATTTCTTTAGTTTCACCAGTACCATTATCTCCCCTCTTCTCACTTCCCTTCCTATATTTCGCATTTCCTCTATCTCTACCTTAGCATCAATCCTTTTTAGTACTTCGTCCACCCCTTCCTTCAGCTCCTTCCCCTCTAATCTTATACCCTTTATCTCTATGTTCAATTTTCTTTCTTCTCTCTCTTTCCTCTCTATTCTTTGTTCTATGTTTCTCAGCCTTTCTATCTCCTTATTCCCACTCTCGCCCCCACCGCAATTCCCGTTTGAGCTTTCAAGTTTCTTCATCCTACTTCTTATCTCCTCCACCTTTGTGTTATTAACTTCTTCCTGCTTCTCTAGTTTTTGCTCCGATGACTCCATTCTCTTTTCCAACTTTTCCCTGATTTCTTCCCATTTTTTTATTTCTTTCTTAACTTCAGCCATTTCTCGCCTGATTTCCTTCTTTAATTCCTCTCCCCTTCTCTCCTGCTTTTCTTCATAAATCCCCATTACCTCTATCATTACTTCCCTAATTTCCTTTAGCCTTTCTTCTTTCATCGACATTTCATTTTCATCTCCGCTACCGTCGGCTCCCTCCCTGTTATCGCTTTTCCCTACCAAACTCTGCTTTTCCGGCGGCGATCTAAACATTTTCTGGTATTTTATACTCGCCCCGATATCTTCCTTCTCTTCA
>NC_046657.1:56555021-56561614 GCF_010883055.1 Belonocnema kinseyi
TTTCCTTTATCTCTTTCGGCGTACTGAAGACTTCCTGCTCTAATTCTGTTTCTTCCGAGGAGATACTCGCTCCACTAGCCATTAATAAAATTCAAATTTTCCTACCTTCTATCTTCCATGCCTCTGTCTGTTACCTGTCACGCCTTTCTTAGTCGCTACCCAACGCTGCTACTACCAATCCGTCAACACAGTCTTCCCACCCTGTCACAAATCTCCAAACAAACTTCCACACAAATCTGTCTCAATCCTCCAAAATATCTACCTCCCCTTTGCAATCTCACAATCCCTCAATTAGATTTTTCACCTCCACACCCCTCCACACCCTTCCACAATCGACTCACCTCAAATTTCACCACGATATCAGAAAAACTCAGCATCCACAATCGACTCACCTCAAATTTCACCACGATATCAGAAAAACTCAGCATCCACAATTCCCACTACTTTACACTTTCATGCCAGAAGCGGAAGTCCTTTAAAATACTCTCAAATATTGCAATACCTTCAAAATATTTTGAGATACCTTGACCTTTTTTTAAAAGATTTTTTAAACTACTTCTTTAAAATTCTTTGAAATTCCTTAAAATTAGAACTATAGAATGAAAATTCCTTGAGATCTTTTAAAACATCCTCAAATATTTAAAATGCTTAAAAATCTGCAGAAATCTCTTGAAATTTTTTAAAGCTCTTGAAAATTCCTTGAAATTTTAAAAATACCCTGAAATATTTCAAATCCTTTAAAATCTCATATTAAATTGCTGTAATCAATTAAAAATTCTTTGGAAACTTTTTAAATACTCTCAACTATTTCGAAACCTTCAAAATGTTTTCAAACCCCTAGACACCATTTAAATATTTCTAAAGTACTTTGAAATTTTTTTTAATAACTCTGTTAAAATTCTTTGAAATTCCTTGAAATTATAAGAATAAATTGAAAATTACTCGACATCTTTTAAAACATTCAAAAATATTTAAAATCCTTACAAATATTTAAATAATTTCTTGAAATTTTTTAAAGCTCTTAAAAATTCCTTGAAAATTTGAAAATTCCCTGAAATATGTCAAATCCTTCAAAATATCATTTTAAATTACTTTAATTAATGACAGTTCCTTGGAATCTTTAAAATTCTGACAAATTTTTCAAATCCTTCAAAATCTTTTGAAATGCCTAGGACTTTTTTTTAGGACTTCTTAATTACTTTCGAAAAAAAGCCTTCTAAAAAATTTTTATTTCTTTGAAATTTCTGTAAATTATTTTTTAAAAATTGAAAATTCGTTGACATCTTTTAAAACATCCTCAAATTTTTAAAATTTTTGAGAATCTTTTGCAATCTCTAGGAATTTTGTAAAGCTTCAGATTGAAATTTAAAAAAGATAAAAGTTTCAAAACATTAAATATTGAAATGTTTGTAGATTAGAGTTTTGAAAATGAAACAAATAAAAATTCCTTACTTTAGAAAGTTTATTTTCAAACATTTTCAACTACGAAATAAGAATAATTTTCAACTCGATGGGATTCAAGTCTTTAAATTTAGAATTGCAAACTTGAAAGTTTATTGATAAAAAATTAATAATTATAAATAATTTCAATGCGTTCAAAATTTAAATGTATTGTTTTCAATTGGACAATCTCTGAATGAAATTATTTCAGCCTGAAATTTAGAAAACAGAAAAATTTTAAAACATTAAGAATTGAACTATTTGTAGATTAGTTAAACTATTAAATTAAAGTTTTAATAGAAATTACTCGAGTTGACGTTTAACTATTTCTAAAACTATTTTTGTATATAATTATAAAATTAGATGTATATTTTTTAGGGCATTTTTAAATTTTCAAGGAATTTTCAAGAGATTTCAAAAGCTTTTAAAGGATTTGATATATTTTAGGATATTTTAATAGATTTAAATGAATTTTTAAGTGATTTTAATAATTTAGTAAGAGATTTGACAGGATTTGAAATATTTTATGGTATTTTCAAAATTTTAAGATATTTCCAAGAGCTTTAAAAAATTTCAAGAGATTTCAAAAGATTTGTAAGGATTTTAAATATTTGAGGAAGTTTTAAAAGAGGCCAAGGAATTTTTAATTGATTACAGTAATTTAATATAAGATTTTAAAGGATTTGATATATTTTAGGATATTTTAATAGATTTCAAGGAATTTTTAAATGATTTTAATAATTTAGTTTGTGATTTTAAAGGATTTGGAATATTTCATGGTTTTTTTTTAAATTTCAAGATATTGTCAAGTGCTTTAAAAAATTTCAAGAGATTTAAAAATATTTGTAAGGATTTTAAATAATTGGGGAAGTTTTAAAAGATGCCAAGGAATTTTCCATTGATTACAGCAATGTAATCTGAGATTTTAAAGGATATGAAATATTTCAGGGTATTCTTAAAATTTCAAGGAATTTTCAAGAACTCTAAAAATTTTTCAAGAAATTTCTACAGATTTTTAAGCATTTTAAATATTTGAGGATGTTTTAAAAGAAGTCAAGGAATTTTCATCCTATTTTTCTAATTTTAAGGAATTTCAAAGAATTTTAAATAAGTAGTTTAAAAATCTTTAAAAATAAAGGTCATGGTATCTCAAAATATTTTGAAGGTATTGCAATATTTGAAAGTATTTTAAAATGTTCCAAGGGATTTTCAATTGATTACGGTGATTTAATATGAGATTTTGAAAGATTTAATATATTTTATGATATTTTAATAGATTGCAAGGAATTTTTAATTGATTTCAATAATGTAGTATGATATTGTAAAAGATTTGAAATATTTTAGGGTATTTTTAAATTTTCAAGGAATTTTCAAGAGATTTAAAAATATTTTAAAGGATTTTAAATATTTGAGGATGTTTAAAAACATTTCACTGAATTTTTAATTCATTTTTGTAAATTAAAGGAATTTCAAAGAATTTTAATAATTATAACAATGATGTTTAAAGAAACTCCAAAGTATATTAAAAATCTTTAAAAGATGTCAAGATTTTTCAAAAGATTTTGAAGGTTTTGAAATATTTAAGAGTATTTTCAAAGGTTCCAATTAATTTTCAATTGATTACAGTAATTTAATATGAGATTTTAAAGGATTTGATACATCTTAGGATACTTTACTAGATTTCAAGGAATTTTTAATTGATTTCAATAATTTAGTATGAGATTTTAAAGGATTTAAAATATTTTAGGGTATTTTTAAAATTGCAAAGAATTTTCGAAGGCTTTGCAAAATTTCAAGAGATTTTAACATTGGCTTTCTGAAAATTTAAGTATTTTGTGGAATTTTTTTCTGGTTTTGCTTAAAAAATAATTTCTTTTAACTACAGGAAAATTATACTTTATGGAAAATAAATTTCTTTTGCGCAAAGTTCATGTATTTGATTAAAAATGCTTTTTTTTATACAATTCAGCCTTTTGGATGAAAATTTAACTTTTTGTTTAAAAATTTTAATATTTTGTTTAAAACAAATTTAACCAATTTTTTGCAGAAAACTAATTGTTTTAGTCGAAAATTTAACTATTTGCATTAAAAGTTAGTCAACTAATAATTGAAATTAATGTTATATTTTATAATTATATTATTAACATTAATAATATGTATAATAGTAATAATATTCATACTATATACACCTGAAAAACATAACCTCAAAATTGACTCATGTATGAAATGAAGAATCACGCGAAACATGAAATTCGCCAATTTCTTCGATTTCTTTCAAATGGGGATCGAGATTTAAATAGAAGCCCACCGAAGTCTTTCGAAGCATTTTAAGGTTTTTAAATATTTGAGGATGTTTTGAAAAATCTCAAGGAATTTTCGACTTATTTTTATAATTTAAAGGAATTTTAAAGAATTTTAACAGCTTTAGCAGGATGATTTAAAAAAATTCCAAAGTACTTTAGAAATCTTTTAAAGATGCCAAGGTCTTCCAAAATATTTTGAAGGTTTAGAAATATTTGAGAGTATTTTAAAACGTTCCAAGGAGTTTTCAATTTTTGACAGGAATTTAATATGAGATTTCAAAGGATTTGATATATATATTAGGATATTTTAATAGATTCGAAGGTATTTTCAATTGATTTCAATGATTCAGTATGAGATTTTAAAGGATTTGAAATCTTTTAAGGTATTTATAAACTTGCAAAGAATTTTCAAGAACTTTCAAAAATTGTAAGGGGTTTTGAAGGACTCAAAAATTTCCAGGTATTTTGAAACATTCCAACGAATTTTCAATTAATTTCAATAATTTCGAGCGATTTCAAAGAATTTTAACATTTTCTTTTTCATATTTTTTTTTGCTTGATGATTCATCAATTAGTTGGATAAATTTGTTTTCTGAAAATGTAACTATTTTGTAGAAAATTTATTTTCTTTTTGGTTAAAAATTAATTTTTTTAACCACAACTTTAACTATTCTATGTCAAAATGAAAAGTGATCTTTTTAAGTTAAAATTTTTTGTATTTCATTGAATACTCTTCTTTCTTGGTAGAAAATTAATCTTTGTTGTCGAAAATTTTACTATGATTAAACATTAATTTTTTGTTCAGAAAATTAGTCTTCATGGAAAATAAATTTCTTTTGTGCAAATTTCATTTATTTTATTAGAAATGCCTTTTTTTAATATACAATTTAGCTTTTTGAATGAAAATGTATTTTTTTTATTTAAAATTTTACTATTATGTTGAAAACAATTTAAAAAATGTTTTTTTTCAGTTATGTATTTCATTCAAAATTTTGTTGTTGCAGAAAACTAATTGTTTTAGTTGGAAGTTTAAGTATTTCTATTAAAAGTTAGTCAACTATTGATTAATATTAGGAAAAAAAAGAAATTTAAACCTACAAACTAAAAATAACGCCGAGATTTTGAACCGGCGGGAAGAGGGGGGTGGTAACTCGCTTTTTACTGTAAATTCAAAGATGTAGGCCTAAAATAAACACACAAAAGAATATATATATATATATATATATATCTTTTTTGTTTTTTTTTATTTTTTTCTGGATTTACATTTTATATTTCTTCAATTTTGCACATTTGGAATTGAAATGTTTTTGACTTTCAATATGTACATGTGTGTATTTATGTGTTTTCGGAGAACATTAAACAAGATGATTTTAACGACTCTCCGATATGACGTAGTTGTAAGTCGACCCTTACATTATCTTGTGTTTTCTCTAACAGTTTCGTGGCAACTCTAAAAGAGAGCGGTCTTTTATATACTCGGTTGGGGAAAAAGCCAAATAGAAAATTTTAAATTTGGTATAAATGCACTTTCCTAAAATTGTGCTTCGATATGCAGTTACTAGGAAATCCGGAAACGCACTTAAAGATAAGTAATTCATAGCAATTCATTATAATTTTACGATAAAAAAAAGAGAAAAAAAAAGTAATTTAAACTTACAAACTAAAAATATCGCCAAGATTTTGAACCGGGGGGAGCGACCCAAGGACAACCGCCTTCTGCATTTTTCCCGCAAGTGTTCTAGCATATTGTTGACACGCAGGGATGCTTTTTAGGCTATTAGCAAGTGAAAGCTTGGCACCTCCAAGAGCGCCGATGATAAGGACGATCAGTTTAACAGAATATTCCGGGTACAATCGTTGCAACTCCCTTATCAGGTCTCGATACCTCTCTTTCTTTTCATTCTCCTTGGCTATGATGTTTTTGTCAGCTGGTGCCGAAAATTTGATAACGAACATGGTTCAATTTTCGAAGTCAAGAAGAACCATGTCAGGCCTCGAGTGAGCAACAGAAACAATTGTCGAGAATATAAAGTTCTAGTATATGTGGCACTTCCCATTCTCGAAAATTGACTCAATTTCCCTAGGAGCATTTAGAGGAGCGATATTAAGGTGAGTGCCGTAGGAGTGACAGAGATGGTAATAAAGCACTCTTAGTGCCGCATCGTGCCTTTGAATGTAGGTCGGTCCCGCGTGTGTTGGACAACTAGATAGTATGTAAACTAAATGCAAGACTCAATATTCCGCGACCCCCTTGACGGCGTGAGATGTACAGTCGCGGAACGGAAGACTTAAGGTTCATCCTTTGTTCATGTGCATAACCTTTTTTGTCCCGATATCAAGAGATCTGAGCTCGTTCTTCGTCCATGGAACTACTCCAAATGAATAGAGTAGTACCGGGACGGCAAGAATGTTCGTTGCAGATACTTTGTTCCTCGCCGACAGTTCGGAAGACCAAATCTGTCGGATGAGACGTTTGTATCTGCTTCGGAGAGTATCCTTTATAGATGTCACATCCTGAATGCGGCTCTGTGGCACGCCCAGGTATGTATAGGTCTCTCCGGCGCAAAGATGTCGTATGGCGCTTTTATCAACGAGCTCAGGATCTTCAGGGATGTCTATGGGATGTAGAATCGAAAGCTTTCCAATAATCAATCCAGGCCATCGATAGGTCGCGCTGGTAGAATTCTGCATCTTTGCAGACACATCTATCGATGAGCAGTTTCTCCAGTCATCCGGCTACGCCTTTTTTTTGAGCCTCGTTGTTCATACCTTTCTTGCCACACAGGTTCAATTGCCCGAACAATCCTATCATTTAGGATAGCTGTGAATATCTTATAAAGCGTGTTCAGA
>NC_046657.1:56561714-56563987 GCF_010883055.1 Belonocnema kinseyi
GAATAGTTCTTCATCCCTCTTAATACTTTTTTCACCTCCTCGGTAGTGATGGGTGGGCATTCTTTATCAGGTGTTATGAGGGCAATACATAACTCTTTGAAGCTATTTATATTTTCTGAGTCTTCGTCCAGTCTATGCAGAACTTCGTAGACTTCTTTCCAAAATACTTGGACCTACTCTGGTTTGTGTGGGTGTTCGACAGTAACTGGAGGGCCTTGGAAGAGTCGAGATGGGTCAAAGAAAAACTGTTGATTTTCTCTGATCCACCTCTCCCTCCGCTCTAGACTTCTTTTAGCGTCAGATAGTATCCGTATTCTCTCAACAATATGCTGCCTGATGGTCAGCAGCTTTGACTTGTTAAGTGTGTGATAACGGGTCCGGAGTTCGCGCGCGAACTTTCGAACCTTGGGGTTAAAATTCCTACCAGATGTGATGTAGTCAATTACACATTGAATGCGGGACGCGTACTGTGTTGCCCAGTCTATCTTTATGGCAAGTTGATGCATACGTCTTTTGGTCTTATGGTCAGCCGTTGGTTTTGTTTTACGGTTTGCATCGGCCAAAGCTCTCGCTGCATTATACACACAATAATTGATAGCCCAGTGGTCGGATTCACCGACCATGGACTGTGCGAATTGATAAATTTATGTTTCGACATGGGAGACATCCCAGACGATTGGAAAGAAGCGATTATCGTACCAATATACAAGAGAAAGAGAGATAAAAGCGAGTGCAATAATTACAGAGGGATGAGCTTATTAAGCACCGTAAGTAAAATATATTCAAAAATACTTATTCTTAGGGTGATGAAAATCACAAAAGCAAAGATTTGGGAAGTCCAAAGTGGGTTTATGCCAGGAAGGTCATGTACGGATCAAATATTTAGCTTAAGACAAATAACAGAGAAAAGTTTGAGAGTAGAAAAAAAAGTTTTCTGTGCATTTGTTGACCTTGAAAAAGCTTTTGACAAGGTAGATAGAAGTAAACTTTGGGAAGTCCTGAAAGAGTATGGTGTCAATGGATAGGTCCTACAAGCTATAAAAACAATACATACAGGTAGCAAAGCGAGTGTAAGAGTGAATGGGAAACTGAGTGACTGTTTCGATATTATTCAAGGAGTTAGACAAGGATGCGTTATGTCTTCATGGTTATTTATATTATTTATGGACAAGTGTTTAAGAATGGCTCTCTTCGGCGAAGAGGGTGTGGATCTCGAAACAGTAAGGGTACGAGGGTTAGCGTTCGCAGATGATAAGGTTGTTATGACAGAGTCTATCGAAGACCTACAAAGAATGCTGAATAAACTAGATGCAAGCATGAAGAGCATGGGCCTCAAAATTAACGCAAATAAAACAAAAACAATGGTGCTCGAAGGAAAGAGTGAGAAAACACTATGCAATATTTTATTACATGATGAGAGAATTGAACAAGTTCATAAGTTCGTACATCTTGGTAGCTTACTTACTAAGGACGGGAAGAAAGATGAGGAATTAGGTAGACGAATAAATGAAGGTAAGAAGGTTATTGGTAGAGCAGGTCCCCTTATCAGAAGTAAAAATATATCAAATAAAGCTAAAATGGCAATACATGATTCCATATTTGTACCGACAGTACTATGCGGTAGCGAGACATGGACTTATCAAGAAAAATATGAGAGTAAAATTAACGCAATGGACATGAGATTCATGCACATAATATGCGGGAAAACCCTGATGGACATAACAAGACAATTCTAAAAAAAGGTGGTGCAGAAGAGACGCTAGTAGACACATGGGAAAGAAATCGGTTAAGATGGTTCGGACATGTTGAGAGAATGCCAAATGAACGACTAACGAAACAAGTGTATCAAGGTAAAGTAAATGGCAGCGTGGCCAGCGGTAGACCGCGGAAAGAATAGTTAGAATGTGTGAATGAGACCGTGGTTAGAAGAGACATAATAAGTCACAGAAACACGAAAGCCTGCATGAAAAAATTCATGGACATAAAAGAAGCTAGAGAAGTATGCCGGGACAGGAAAGTATGCCGGCAAATAGTTAATAAAAAGAGTGTCAGTAGAGTGAATAACCTTGGCTACTAATAGACCCAAGTGGGAAACCTTACATAACGACTTCGTGAGGTTCTTCGTTTGGGGTGATTGCTTGCGAGATTGATCAGCAACCTGGGTCGGAGCCGTGTTGCGGAACGAACGTGTTATTTACTTAAATAGCACGAGAATTCTGGATCAATCTAAAAAATCTCTATCCCTTCCACACACTACTCCTTTCCCCTACCGA
>NC_046657.1:56564087-56585519 GCF_010883055.1 Belonocnema kinseyi
TACACCTGGAAAACATAACCTGAAAATGGACACATGCATGAAATTAAGAATCACGTAAAACATCCAAATCGCCAATTTCTTCAATTTCTTTCAAATGGGGAGCGAGATATTAATAGAAGACCACCGAAGTCTTCCGAAGCCTTCACAGCGGCAATCATCGTACAGCAGAACACCGAAGTCGAATCGTGCATTTCCAGCTTACAAACGAACTCACAGTGGTAATCATGCACCTTCTGTTTTGTGGCTCCCAAACGGTAGGTATGGTGGGGGTAAATTTCATCCACGATCTGGCAGCTTTGCCGAGAATGGGAGAAGGGTAGGTCCCAATACCCGGCAGAGGGAAACGTCGCCATAGTGCGGCGACAGGGGAAAAGAAAAGTGGAGGGGGTAATCTGTCCATAGTGGTCCTATACTGCTCTTAACGAATTTAAATTTTTGCACTAAGTACTAAGTATCCTGAAGAAAATAACTCAATTTATAATAATTAACTATAACTTGATAATAAAAGTGACACTTTTTTCAAAAATACTTCGTAATTCTCTACTTATCGATTGAAGATTATTTATTTGACAAAATTCAAACAAATACCGTATTTAGCGTAAATTTGATGGAAATATATGGTGAAAATAAACATTATTTCTTTATTCCCTACAGATTGACATTATTACTTTGACGAAGGTGAACAGGCTCGATGTGCAAATGCATGGACAACTAACACTGACCGTCACTATGACTTTCTCTATTTTGATTATTAAACAAAATATAAATTTGTTTCGAAAAACCGGCTCTGCTTGCTTCGAGATATGGTAATTTATATAAGGTTTGCCAAAAATTATACAAAAATATTCAAACGCACAGCTTCAAATTCAGAACAGGTGGCCATTCTGATAAAGGGCCTTGAGCTAATACCGTCAACGGTTTTACCAACTGGGCTCTATTCTGATAGGCCAAAACCAGCCTCCATTAATATCAGACATCACAGACTTTGATTGCTGAAAATGCAGCTGACGATATCCATTAATTTTATCTAATACTCACTCTGGTTCTTAATGATGATTAACATTTTGGCAAGACATTACCAGTATTGATTCTGCAGGCTGACCTCCATTTAAGTCAGATATCATATGCTTTGGTCTCTCAAGATGTTCACAAAGAAGTTTATTATTATCGGCTAATACAGGCTCTTGTTTTTCAAGATTTTTCTTACGGGTGTCCCCGTTTTATTAAGTTACCATTACGTTATCAACAAATAGGAAGATTAATACTATGTTGTAAAGCATGACATTTCACTTATCGATCAAACCGAAAGTTATATTAAGCTATGCAGTATGCAATTTATTATTATCTAAAGTAGGGGAAATGGCACTCGAATGCAAAAACATGAATTAAGAATCAATTTTTTTTTAGTTTTTTATTCTATTACACTCTTGTACACACCGGTTAACGACAGTCGAGTTTGAAAGTAGAAATTCCATATTGTAGGTCGGCTTTACACCAACGAGCGTGACAAAAGTGTTTGCTAACCCATAAAATTAAAATATGCCAGCCGATCAAAAGCGACGTGAACGTAGGTCATCAAAAGTAATGATGCACAGAAGCCGGAGATTTGGACGTTTCTTTAAGACTGAATAATTTTATAATTTCATGTTTATCGTGCTAAAAAATCTTGTTCAATTCTGCTTAGTGAGCAGTTCGATCAGACTGATTACTCACTGAATGTGACTTATTTATATAAATACTTTATATGACGAAAAGACAGTATATCTTTTAGGTTATGTTTGTTTTGCTTGTATGTGTTTTTGGACGGTTTCGATCAGCTAGAGTACGTGAATTTGATAAATTAGCAACCCTTCCCTCACCTTATTTTTCGGGCTAAAGTTTTGCTGCACCTAATACTTCTACGCAGGTGTAGCTAACTCTCCGCTTGTAGGTGTAATGCCGACCATTGAGTGTTTACAGACACCCTCGACGTCGAACCCTTCGCTCGACAGTCCTTTACTATTACTCCTGACGTCGGTAACTTCAGAAGCTTAAAAAAACGTCTCTTCCACTTTTCTAAATACACTTAGATTTCTTTAAATTTACTTAAGATAAATTGAATTAACTTGAATTACTTTGAATTCTCTTGAGTCTATTTTTTTATTTTATTTATTCTTATCAGTTCTTTAGCTCTAAGTAAAGTCATTTTAAAATTATTTAAATACCTTTAAAATTAAAGAATTAAAGTCAATAAATTCAGAGAATATAGAGAATAAAATGAATACAGAGAATTCAACGGATTCCCCGAATTTAGACAATTAAGTGGCAATTAAGAGCAATTAATGAAATTAAGCGAATTCGAGAACTTGAGAGAATTTTAAAGTCAGAGAATTCCAAGAGCTCAGATAATTTGAGGAGTTCTGAGAAGTTAAGGATTTCAGAGAATTTCGACAATCCAGAGTATAAGTCGAATTCAAAGAATTGGAGGAATAGAAGAATCGGTTAAAATTAGAGAATTTCACGAATTCAAAGAATTACGAGAAATCAGACAGGTTGAGGAATTCAGAGTTAAAAGAATTAAGAAAACTTCAGGACTTCAAGAAGTTCACAGAATTCACGGAATTCAAAAGAATTTAAAAAAATGCAAGAATTGAAAGGAACTTGATGTAGAATAAATACAATTCTGAATAATATACTATACCAGAAATTATTATTAATTACACCGTCTGCTATTTGCCGTATATGCATAATAAGCGTACGTGTTAACTCGAAAAGGGGGAGGAAGTCCTTTTCGCATGCAATTAATTTTTGCGAATTTGCTTAAACTTTCTCCTGAAGATTATCTTTTTAGTTATAACTTTTATTTTATTCAAAATCCATATTTTGTTGCTGATAAGTGAACTGATATCTTTTTTAAATTAAGACTATTTTTTTTTTAATATTTAATATTTTTCTTCGACAAAAATACAAAAAATACAAAAATATCTCAATTTTTTTAAAGTCATGCTTTTTAGCTAAAAATTCGATTATTTAGCAGAAAATGAATTTATTCTTCACAATATTTATTTGGTTGTATTTGACCAATTTGAAAGTTTTAATATTTCATGGAATAGTTATTTTTTGTTTTAATTTAATATTTTGATGTTAAAAAAAAACTACATTTTTTCCTGGATGAAAATTCAACATTAAAAAAAAATTTTCTTTAATTAAAAATTAATCTGCTTGGAGAAAAATTAAATCTTCCTTGGATAAAAATTTAACTGTGTGGTAGAAAATTGAACTATTTTGTTCAAAAAAATTATCTTGGTTAAAAAATTCGTCGTTTTGAATTGAAAATTCAAATTTTTTCGTAGTTTAACTATTTTGTAGAAAATTAATCCTTTTTAGTTGAAAACTCAGCTACTTAGGTAAAAGTTTAACTACACTGTTTAAAATTTTTTGTTTTATTGAAGGCTTATGCTTTTGGTTAAAAATTTAACTGTTCACTGGAAAAGCCTTTATAGGTCTAAAATTAGTTTTTCAAATGAAAATGTAATAAGTTTAACATTTTGTAAGACTGAGCATTTTTATTAGAAAATTCTCCTTTTCAGTTAAAAAAATATATTTTTTCTTGGTTCGAAATTTTATTTTTTTGGCGTAAAAATGCACCAGTTTTGTGGAAAATTAATTTTATGATTAATTTTTTTGTTGAAAAATTCAATTTCTGTAGGGAATTTTCCTCTTTTCGCTTGAAGTTTTAACAATTTAGACAAGCTTTTATTTCTTTAGTGAGTGAAAAATCTTTATTTGTTGAAAATCCGTCATTTTGGTTTACATTTTTCAAAGTAAATTTAATTTTTGTATTAAAATATAAAGCATGACATTTCTTAGTTAGGGGTTTATCTTTTTAAGTTGAAATTTAATAAAACATTTCAATTTGTGACCGTAATACTGTTTATTCCTTAAATGAAAGAGTCTATGTTAAATGTACTACAAGAATAAAGTGCTAGAATTTAAATATTAATGAAAAGGATTTGGAAAATGTTTTCGGACACCCTGTATAATTTTACTAGCAATAACTAGCGAAAAATTTCTGGCAACTAAAAATTGCGTACAGCGATAGGGGGGAGGGTTAGAAATATTTTGTTACGGTTTGTTACCGGAGGGAGGGGGGTCTTAGAGAGGGACTATAATCCGTTACGTCATTTAAGTACGGCCCCTTATCTGAACTAAAGGTGTCGCAGCAGAAAATGCGTTGCAGTGCGCTGGAGACGTGTCACGGACGTGCCGTCCATGCACGAACCCATAAAGCCAGCGAATCTCATACAGCCTGTCGAGCTGCTTCCATTTGAGCAATGACGCACACAAGTACGTCACTATCTTCAACAGCTCGAAACGCCCTTGAACAAGTACCGCAAAGGAACACAGCAGGCTACACGCGATTGGTTGGCTTTATGGGTTCGTGCACGGACGACACGTTCTTGAGACGTGTCCAGCACACTGCAACAGATTATCTTGTCCAAACACTTTAAAAATGCTTAGTGTTGACGTCTGGAAAAAACTTTGTGGCATTCGTCGACTAAACCCAACATGTTAAGTTTACACGTCTAAGAAAGCCACACTGGCGCTGGTCTTCTTAACTGAGCATGTTTATCTAATACGTGTAAAACGACCATTTTGGCTCTGGTAATTTCAGAAGTACATTCCGCGACAGGTTCTTTTAATATAGAGGTATGGTCTGATCAAAAGAATGATATTAAACTTGGTTTCGTTACAATTGATTTCCCTTATTTCGCATTTCATATATATGAGCTGGATCCTTTGAGATATGCAAAAGTTTCTTCACCTCTGTCATGATATTCTCGCGGCACCGGAGTAGCGTGGTAACTTGATGAACCTTGACGTTCAATCCCGTGTCCTTCGAATTGCCCATGACCCGCTTCGTATTTGATTCCTGCGAATGGTGGCGAATGATGACCTTGTTGTCCGTAGGGTCCTGCTTGAATCATAGCACCCTGGTTTGCGTGGTTTGCGGCGTATCCTACGCAACAAAAAAGTACCTAATTTAAGTCTTAAATTCGGCTTATTTTAAGGTGTTATAAAAAGAAGCATAAGCAGTCTGAAGTTGAGAAATACATCTGAACATTCAATTAAGGGAATTAGATTCCTGAAATTCAGGTCGGGACTATCTGAAATTCAGGGAGGCGCGACCTGAAAATCCGGTATGCTAGCTCTTCAATTAAGATTATATGTATACTGATAGCTAATGTAACCTTAAGTAAATACTCTATCCCAATTGAAATTAAGGGTGATATTCTAACTAAAAGCCAGACATTACTCACGCCTTACCGACACTTCTCAGCTGTTCTTATATAGTTATTCGTTTCAGAAAATATACAAGTTGAATCCTAACTTGCAAGAAAATCCATGAAGAGCAGGAAAAATGATAAAAACGATATAAAGGGGGCAGGTGCGATCTAAAATGTCAGGAAAATTGCGTTCTGTAATGTATTGAAAGGACGCTCAGGTTTCGAAGTAAAAGGTTTCGCAATATTTAAATTATTGTTACGGGTTTAATAATCCAAATATTGGCTGACAACTGGCACTGATTTTGCTGCAGCAATTTTTAAAATCCGTGAAACCAAAACTCCAAAAATTATGGAAATATAGTATCATAGCGGACAATGACTATAACGCGGAATTAAGTATTGGAGTACGACGTGACCAGAATAAATGTCCACGTGCTGTATAGTAGCACAAACGTGCTGTAACGTTATGGCAAGGTAATGCGAACCTAAAATTCAGGAAAGTATATTCCTTTACTTTACATAACGAAAGCCTTACAGGTTATTTCAGGTTATCTTCGAGTTACTTTCAGAACTAAATATTGAAATTTAGGAGAATACTTTACTCTATTCTTGTAGAAAAATGCTGATTTCTAATTTAAAATATGTTATTGCTTGATTGTAGATAGTTTGCACACTTAAACTCAGTTACTTCCTTAATTCAAGTCAAATCTAAATTTAAGTTGAATATAACTTAAAGTATTTATTTTTACTGTATATTGCATTCTCATTACCGGGGCCTCCTAACTGTCCTGGAGTAGACCTAGGGCTCTGGTTTACCCCATTACCGTAGCCTCCTGGCTTTCCTGGCGAAGTCCCAGGACTGTGGTTTACTGATGTTCCGTAGCTTCCGGGCGAAGCCACATGACCGCCACCTGGGCGTGCTGGCAAAGCAAAATGCTCTGGCCCTTCTAGTGTTTTGGGTCCTTTACCCCCAAGGCCACAGCAATTAATACCAGGAGCTACAACCATTAATTCTGCAAATAGAAATTATAACAAATAAAAAATAAATCATCATAAATACCTGATATCAATCATTTTTAATAATATCTTGTAAACTTTTATTCCTGTATAACAAACTGAAAACAATTTTAAACTTCTGTGCTCTAATACATCTTTTTTCGGATAGTTGGTATATATTTTCTGGTGAAGATTTATTTTTCTTTTCATTTTGGTAATTAAATAACAAGAAATATAAAAAATTTGCTTTTTCTAATCAAGACGAGTCAAACATGTATTTTCTTCCATACTCTAGGAAACCCTAAATCTTTTTTTTATAAACGCCAAAATTATAGTTAATTTTTTCAAGTATATAAATTGTGGCAATATTTTATAATGAGAAATAATAATTTTTAAAAATCGACATATTATAATTCCTATAAAATATCTGTTTTACCTGATTAACTTTGGAGATGCAGAACGTTTTTGCTAGACAGAAAAAAAAACTAATTTTGTTGTAAGGTTTTCATAATAATCGTTTGATTTTCCAGATAATAAAAATATACGAACTTTTTTCGGCTCATAAATGTGATTAAAATTGATGGATGAAAAATTTGTAATTATTAAATCAGTTATTTTTAATGTAAAAATTCAGAATCTGTGAGTCTGAACGGCTATAACCCTTAGAAATTATTTTGAAAAAAATAAAAATTGTAACTTTCTAGAAGGATCTCCTAAACTGTGAGAAAAAGTAAAAACAAACAACATTTTTGGTATCATCATCAAACAAGTATATTACAAATGATTAACAAAGATTAGCTTTTATGACAGTCGGAATGACCCTTTTTTTAAGGACAGGTATACTCTCGAATTTATAAACCGATCCTTTAGGGTCATACAAATTCGACTCAAGAGATAAATTTATGTCTTGAAGGCATAAAAACTTGTCTCCAAGGCATAAATTGAAGTCTGGCTCCGTCTCAAAACTGAGACATGCTCAATTCGACCTTTTCGACTTCAGCATGTCTTCTTTTGGGACAATTCAAGTCGATCTTAAGTCGAAGCATTTTTACTCGGGCACCTATTGAATGTTTGTTTAATTTCACTATTAGAGTGGCTGACTAGACAATATCAATTGCAGACTCATTCTAATCATAAAAGGCAATTTCTCTATCCGGGATTTGATTTTTCATAATTCGAAATTTTCGGCCAGCCCTTCTTACCGGGTCACCTAATAAAATGATTTCGGCAGTTGTGTATTCGAAATTTTTATTTTTTATTAGAAATTATTTTTTACAGCTAGTTTTTATAAACAAAATGAACGGAAATCAATCCGTTTATTTTAAAATTACACTATTCTATAAAATATAATAAGAGATTTCTTAAAAATCGTCGAGTTTAGATGGACGGCTACTAGTATTGATGTCCTTTAAATTTATTTAAAAGCACTAGTATCATCAATCACGCACTGTGAACCAGTTAAGTTTCTCAATTTGATGGGAGAAATATATTTTACTACAAAAAAATTAAGAATACACTACCGTCGTATAATGTCTGACAAATAACCGGATGTCCTACTGATAATGATCCTTGACTTTAGAAGGTCACAACGCCGTCCTGACTATAGGTAGAAACATATTTTTTAAATCGAGGAAATCAGCATTGAATAAAGCAATTTGGGGAGCAATTAAATAATTGAAGTAATTTGACCAAATGGGTATTACATTATCAGGCAAGAAAGACAAAAATGAAATTCTGATTTTTAAGGAATTTCTTACTTATACTCAAACTTTGGCAGGGACTAGGAAAATGAATTTATTTATGCGATATTTTACCATGCAAAAGTAATCTATGAAATATTAGGGATGATTAATGTGAAAAATCAAATAATTAAATTTCTTTTTCTAGCTTTTGCCAAAAGTCAACGCATAACTAAAGAATCCCTTATAAATCGGTATTCTCGTTTTGTCGTTTTTATGAGATAATTTCATACCTAAAAGACTCAAAAACTTTAGCTTAGGGTAATTTCGTATAAAATTTATTAACCTTTCTCACGGCTTCAAAAAATACTAGTCACACTTTTTTTAAAATTCCATTTGTTTTCCAACATTTTGTTACGGACTTTACAGAAGATCTTATATTATATCAGGATTTTCTTTATGAATTATAGAAAATGATTTGATAGATTGACCGTCCTTTTAATATATTTGTTTCAACATTTAAAAACAGAAAAAGTACATCCGGTCGACAAATTCCTGTATTTGATTAAAACTTTGCCTTTTGTTGCAGAAAATTATTCTTGATGGTTTAAAATGAATTTCTTTAACTTGAAAATCAGTTGTTTAAAAATATTTTAAAATTATTTTTCAACTAAAAATGTAACTATATGTTTTAAAGTAAAAAATTTGACCTATTTTTCAGCCAAAAAATTGTTTTTATCGAAATTCAATCTTTTTTGTAGGAAATTTATTTGTTCAATTGAAAATGGAAATATTTGGTAAAGATGTATGTTTGTTGCTCAAAAACTTATTTCTTCAAGGAAAGCGTGCTTACATTACGTAACAGCTCAACGTGCCCTTCATTCATGCATGTAATTTAAAAAATTCGGGGATTTTATCGGTCTGGGGAAAATCCAGGAATTAAAATAAAAAAATTTTATACATATCTTTTTGCATTTGCTTCATTAAAATAAATCTTATTTTATTTGTTTCGGAATCCAACAATTCGGTTAAAACGCCATCCATTTTAGTTGAAAATTCACCTGATTGGATTGAAAATTAAACTATTTTCATAGAAAATTTACTTTAGGCTTGAAATTCATATTTGTGTACTAAAAAGTAACCTGATATCTTTTCTAGATGATTTGAATAATAAATCTAGCATATTTGCAATTTTGTGTCCAACTGAAAAATTCCATCATAATTATTTGTAAATCTTGTCAAAATCTACAAAAAGTAACGCTTCAAACTTACGGATTTCTTAAAAACAAAAATTGCATATAACACAAAATGATGCACCTTTTTGGATTTTGGTCTAATTAAAAAATTCCATGACAATAGTTTCAAAATTTATTTGATATGTAATAGAAATTTGGATTGATAATTCTTAATCTATTAATTTTTTTCCATTTTTTGAAAATTTTTGAAATTGTTGAATATTAAAACCAAAAATATAAATTTTCAACAAAAAAGCTAAATTTATCCCCGAAAATTAATTCAATTTTTCATCACAAAAATTAATTTTCAGCGATTTTTCAACAAAGTAGATACTTACTAAAAAATTTTGGAGAAACCGCCACGATGATAATTGATATACTAAGCCGGCAATTCATTTTCTTGAAGAATTTTTAAATGCTTAAGAATTTTAAACTTTTTAAGAATTTTGAACTCTCAAAGATTTTTTATAATAATTTCTAAAACTAATGAATATTCTGGAAAATATTTCTGTCTATATATACTACAGCCTATCTCACTTCACTTTAGGAATGATAAATGATTTTCTCTAATTTTTAAAGTAACGTGGAAAATTTTTGTTTATTGAGGCAATTAGAACAAAAAAGCAGGTCAGACAAAAAAATGGTGAACTTATGAGACACATTTCAGTGATTAAAAAACTTGAATAGCTGATCTTTGGATCGAAATTTTGTTTAATGATATAAAAAACTCCAGTTAAATTCACCTGAAAGGAAAATTGTTAACAGAATATTAAAAAATAGTAAACTTTTTTGTCCTACCCCCCATGAAAAGAAGCATGTGAAGTAGATAAAGGATGTTTGGTGTGCACGACCGTTACATTTCCCTTTCCCCATTTTCCCTTTTCCCATTTGCCCTTCCCTTCCTAATTTTCTCTTGAATTTCCGTTCCCCCTTTGCCGTTCCCTTTACACTTTTCCTTCTCCTTTTCACTTTTCTCGATTTCCCTTTACCCTTGCGCTTTAAGCACTTTCACATTTCCCATTTCTCCATTCCCAGTTCTCTTTTCCCTGGTTCCTTTTCCTGTTCTCCCCTTTTTGTTTTATTTTTCTCTTTTCCCATTTACCCTTTTCTTCTCCCTGTTAATTTTCCCTTCTCACACTTTCCCCCTTTCACCCTTCTCCCTTATTCTCTTTCCTAAATTCCCCATTTTATTTTGTCACTTTTCCCCTTTTTCTATTTCCGAATTTTTCTTTCCCCCTTTCAACTTTCCCTTTTCGCCCTTTCTCCTTCCCTTTTAATTTTCCTCATTTCCTTTTACTGGTTCCCTTTCCCTTTTCCCTGTATAGCTTTTACCTGTTCACTTCACGCTTTTCCCAGTTTTCCTTCCCCTTTCCCTTTTTTCTGTTCCCTTTATCCTTTTCTCCTTTCCCCTTTATCCCTTTTAAAGGGGAAGGGGAACATGGGAAAGAGGAACAGTTAGAGGGAATGGAAGAAAAAAATAAAAGGAGAAGAAATTAAAGGTAAAATGGGAAAACAGAAAAGGGTTTTATTCTTAACAATGAAGAATGAATTTTCCATAAAATAGATCAAACTTAAATCAAGAACGCAAAATTATAAATTTTTAAAAATAAAGTGAAATTTTAATCTAAAAATTATGACTTTCTAACAATATTGTTATATTTTCAACAACATAATTAAATTTTGATTAAAAAAGAACATTTGTTATCAAATACGTACATATTTTAAAAAATTTAGAATTCGGAAATAAAGATAAGAAATTTTCTTCCAAAAATTGAAAGGTTAAGTTCTTGTTTTTAAGAATTAATTTAAAAAACGAATTTTTAAACGAATATTGAAAGTTTTGACCAAAGAGACAGATATCTAACTAAAAAATTTAGTTATATTAAACGAGTTCAACTTTTAACCACGTAGTTAAATTTTCAATCCAGACGATGATTTTTTTAAGAAGAAAGATCAATTTAAAATAAAAGACAGTAATTTTTAGATAAATCGTTGAATGGTCAATCAAAAATTTTCAATTTTGAACCAAAATGCAATATTTAAACTGTTTTTTAACCTAATATATGGAGTTCTACCCAACAAAATTATGTTTTGTCAAAGTTTTACCTTCAACCAAACAGTTTAATTTCCAAATCAAAAAAATTCTCAATCAAGAAAGGAAAAAAGATTTCAATAACATTGTTAATTTTTAAGCCAAAAATACCAATTTTCTACAAGGTATTTGAATTTTGAACACAAAATTTAATTCTTAAACCAATAGTCGTATTTTCTATTCACATTTTTTAATAAATAATCCAAAATAATACATTTTCAACGAAACACTAGAATTTTGTACCCAAAAGGACGACTTTTTAACGAAGTACTTATATTTTCAACAAAGGAAATAGATTTTTCTCAACAACAAAAATATTGTAACAAATACATGCATATTTAAAAAATATAGAATTTTTAATTAAATATAATGAATTAATTTTCGAACAAAACAAAACAAAATTCAACAAAAAAAGTTAGATTTCCAGAAAAAAATATGAATTTTCAACAACAATTGAAATTTTATTTTAGATCAAATAATGAATATGATACCAGTTTTAATTAAAAAAAAAAACTTTTTTTAACAAAACTATTATATTTTCTAAAAAAGTTATACATTTTAAATTAAAATGAAAATTTTCGAATGGAAATAGTTGAATTATTCCAAACGAACAAAAAAACTTTCTACCAATAAAAATAGCTTTCGACCAAAAAAGACAAATTGTCACCAAAATACATAAATTTTCAATAGAAAAAAGTACATTTACACAAAAAATTCAAGACCACAATATAATGGCGATCACAAATATAATGGTAATAATAATTGATAATAAAAAGTTCGACATTATCACAATGTAAAGAAATTTTATTTTCATTTCCAATTTTTATTCTTATAGAATTTTATTTTTTGGGGTTTTTCTGTCGTCTCATAAAATTAATAATGAGTTAATAAAATTAAAAATATTCCCGCAGAAGAAAATATACGAAAGATAAAATTCTCAAACTTAAAAAATTATCGACAATTAAAATTTCAAAAATAACGACCTGCCTCGATCAAATTTTATGACATTACTCAATCAGAAAATTCCCGATTAAAGAAAATTCCAAAAATAAGGTTTCTAAAGAAAAAGTATGAAATTCCAAAATCTGTGCAATTAAAAAATTGTTAAATAATAAAACGAAATTTTCTGATAGGAACGCACATTTGAAAAAAAAATCATATTTTTAGAATACGAAGCTGACATTAATTTGCATGGCCTTCGCTTTACTTTTTATTATTTATAATTAGTTTAATTTATTGAATAATTTTCATTATGATAATTAATGTAATAATATATTTATATTATCTATATTTTAACATAACAATTATAATTAGTGAAATTATTATAGACTTAATAAAATGGGTTTTAATGCAGTTTTGAATTATAAATTCAAAACTGCATTTTCAGCTGCAGAGACTTACTTTCCAAAAAAAGACGAATTTTTAACGATGATTCTTCAAATAAAAGGAAATTCTTAACTGCTTAGCTCTATTTTCAATGAAAAATATGAATTTCTAAATAAAAGTCTAGTTTCTAATTTGTCCAAAATTGATCGGCTATATATGATGAGATTCAGTTACTTTATTATAAATTAAATATTTCAAAAGATTTTTTGCATAAAAAAAAAAGAATCAGAACGATTTCTGGGTAAATATTTTATTATGCAAATTTTTTCTCAAACTGTTGAAAAAATGTATTCATTTTAAAGGATCATTTTTAAATTTTATCATTTCAGTCTTAGCTATTAAAGTTTTAAAAACATTTTTGAAATAATTTAACACTTTAAAAGATTTTAAACAAATTTAATGAAAAATATAGATTCCCGTACGGAAATTCAAATGGGAAACTAGTCTCGTTCCCGACCATTCGACCGCACTTAAAGTCGAGGGCTAGTCGGGTCATTTGACTAGCCCCCGACCAGTAGCGTCACGGTAGATTAGTCAGGGTCTAGTTAGGTGACCCGACTTATCCTCGTCGGGGCTTGATCGGGTACTAGTAGGGGTCATAAGATAATAAATCCGTGTGGAATATTAACCAAAGTCCCAAAAATTTGTGGAACATCCCCTAAAAGTTTGTCAAAATACTTATTATTTACGGAAATCTTCATAAACTTTTTTGAAATATTTGAAAGTGCTTAAATTTACCCAAGATTTAATGAAAAAGATATCCTACGCTTAAAAATGCATAAATTTATGTAACTAAAATTCCCCAAAATTTGTGGAATATTAATTTTTAAAAAAAACTTCAGCTGGAAGGCAGCAATGGAAGAGCTTCGATCTAAAGGAACCGCCATGTTGGTCACGGTAGTCTCTGCTCCAGGTAATTATGCTTCGTTACGTGTGGACTGCTGTCTTAAACACTCGACGCGTCGTTTCTGTTGCGCGAGAGGCGGCACGTCGCGCCCTTGCGGATTTTCTTTAAAGCTACCAGTACAAAAGTCACTAATTAATCAAAAACTTTTCCTCTTTCCAATTTCAACTACCTAAAGGATTAGACTTTATTTACATGTGGCAAAACCTTACAGATTAATTTTAAAATAAGCATCTATACAAATTTAGAGTCTTATGACTTTCGACGGACACTTTTCACCTACATCTATATGTATCTTTTCCAATATGGATTCTCTTAAAATTCAATACAAAGGTATTTATAAATATTCCCAGAACTTCGCAATTTTCTAAAAAATAAAACAAAAAAATAATATTACGTCTTTTTGAAGATTTTGATAATTGTTTTAATAAAAAGTTGATTTTGGTACAAAATTATTAACTTAATAATTATTTATTAGGTATATTTGAGATGAATTTAATATTAATAAATCTTTCCTCTAACAAACCTTGTCAATTATTGTTAAATATATTCTTAGTATTTTAGAATAAAAAAATCATTACGCTTTTTTAGTTATTACCTCATTTGATAAAACCTCGCCGAAAACTCAAACATAAGAATAACCCGACCAGAGCCCCACTAGATCCCGACCAGACTGAAATTTTGACAACAAAAAGCCCAACTAGTCCCCCATTAGTCCCCGACTGGGTACTTTGTCAAAATTAGTAACCCGATTATCCCCCGATTAGCCCCCGATTAGTGCCCGACTTGGAATCGGGCCAAATGGGGCTATTCCCACACGGGTTGCTGATGATTTTGAAAAAAAGGCAGAAGCTTTTCAAGAATTTTGACGGCATTCAAAATATACGAGTTACTTTTTTTTGGTTAAAAGATTTTTCTAACTTTTTAGGACGAAATCGAATTGTGGTAAAAGATGCTTAGAATGTTTGACAAAATTTCAGAAATAATAAAAAATTTAACAACAGTGCCAAAATCGTCAAAAAAGTGTCATGAAGATTTTAAGACAATTTAAGGAATAATCAGAGTCAATTCAAACTGATTCAAGTTCTAAGTGGAACCAAATTTTTCCTAAAATCTTGCAAAATTTTGTAAAATAATAAAAATAATATAATTCAAAATATAATAATTCTATGAATAAGATTACGGAAACAGGAAAATTTTCATTTGTTCCACATTTTCTTGATGCAAGGTAATTCAGTTTCGAGGATAACACATTTTTGTGTATATTCACCAACTTTTTGAAAACATGATTATATTTTTAGAAAACGTTGTTGAGATTTTTTCTGATGGCCTACTTTTCTCTTTCGTTATTTCTGATCACTTTAAATTATAACAATATTTATCATAGTTTTTTGCATATTTTAAAATCAAAAAAGGAATTTTCCATTTAATTTGAGGTTTTCTTCAGTTGAATATTTAACTTTTTGAATTCGTCTTTTTGGACGTAAATTTATTTCTTTAATTGAAATTCTTACTACTTTGTTGAAGTGTTTTCAAATGAATGGTTTTGCTTTAAATATTTTTTTTTTGTTGGGAATTCAACCATTTTGCACAAAATTAATTTTTCTAGCAGCAGAAAATTTCATCTAAAATATTGAAGTTTAAATCGAAAAAAATTTGAATTTTGGATTTATCAAAAAAATTCAAAATGTTCTTTTGACAAACTTGTAGGTCTTTTCAATAGACTAGATCAAATGGAGTTTTTTGATTTAGAAAAAAATTGTCTCAAAAGTTTTCAAATTCCTTTAACTTTTTAAATTTTTACCTGAAATAGCTGACATTTGACAAAAATTGGAGGAGGAAAAAGGGGGTTGAATTTTATACAAATTTAATATCTTTTTTGAATAAAATGTAAAAATACAAATTTTCAACCAAAAAGATTAAATGTCTATCAAAAAACTAAAATTACATTTTTAAACAAAAATATAATATTTTAATTTTAATTTAGAGAAATAAGTTTTTAACCAATTAAAATAAATTTCTAACAAAATATACAAATTTTCAACGAAACAGGCTAACTTTCAACTAAAAAGTGAAATGCCCATTACAAAAAAATTATTTGACTACAAATAGAATAATTACATTTCTAGCTGCAAAAATAAATTTCCAATAGAACAAAAATTTCTACCAAAAATGAAATTAATTTCTAACAAAATAGTGAAATTTTAAACCAAGCAAATGAATTTTCATCAGAAAATCCACAAAAAAAACAGAAACGAAAAAAATCGTCCGAAAATAGAATTTTAAAAAACTAATTTTTCACCAAAAAAGAATCATTTTCAACAAATTCATGAATTTTCAACTAAAAATATAAATTTCAAAAAAAGTAGAATAGTTTAATTTTCAAAGAAAAATACCAAATGATGTCAGAGAACACAATTTCGAGAAAAATTGAACACTAAATTTTTTATGAAAAATTTAATTTTCAACCCAATAAATAAAATTTCAACTAAAAAGATTCATTTTTTACCACAAAAGAATAATTTTTAATACAGGACATAAATTTTCCACAAAAAATATTATATTTCACAAAAAAGACAAATTTTCAACAAAATAGATGGATTTTTCAGACAAAAAGGTAAACTAAATAAAAATAAAAGTAGAATAGTTGAATTTTATGATAAAAAAAATGTTTAATTAAAAGAATTAAACAAAAAATAATAATTTAAGAAAAAGTAAATCCATTTTCAATCATTTTTCAAGGAAATTAGATGATTTTTTTAAGTAAAACTGATAAATTTGTAACAACAAATGGAATGAAATTTTATTGTAAGCTAGACAAACAGGTTTTTTACCAAATACAATAAATTTCTAATGAAATAATTAAATTTTCAACCAAATGGATATAAATTTTAACCAAAAAGATTAAATATCTATTAACAAAATTGACAAAAAATGATGTGGTTAAATTTCCAGTAACAAAATTACTTTTCAATAAAATATCTAGTTTTTAACCTAGGAGCTAAAATTTTTACGAAAAAGATTAATAATAGTCCAACATATAATAATTTTAAACATATTGCATCAATTTTCGACCAAATATTATAATTTTTAATAGAGTTTTCAACCTGATAGTTTAATTTTCAACCAAAAAAGATAATTTTCTATTGAAAATGACAATTTTTCAAAAATAAATTAATTTGTAACTAAAAAAAACAATTTTCAATAAAATACAAAATAGTGTAATTTCAAGTTTTCAAGCAAATCAAATAATTTTTCAATAAAATTGTTAGGCTTTCTACCAAAAACAAAAATTTTCTACCCTAAAGATTAAGTCTAAAAAAAATCGACAAAATATTTAGTACAATTTTTAGTTTAAAAGATTGCATTGCACTTTCAAGAAAGCAATTTTCTACCAAATAATTAATTCTTAAGCCATAGAAATTAATTTTTTATCAAAAAAGTCAAATCTTGAGCAAAAAAGTTTAATTTTCAAAGAAGAAAAAATTAATTATTCACCTCAAAATGCAAAGTTTCAATAAAATACAGAAATTTTCAAACAGATAGTAGAAAAAATGCTTTTGAAATCAAAAACTAATTTTCAAGTAAGAACAATGAAACAGCACTAAGCAACAAAAGTTGAGCACCGGAAAAACATCTATAATTTATAAATTATTTAATTGTTTATAGAATACGTAGTTTTTGTTTTATTCATAAAAAATGGCATTAAAAATTATATTGCTACATGAAAAAATGTCTACAAATTATCTGAATTTTTAACAACAAAGGGTAAATTTAAAATTAAAATAATAATATTTTCATTTAAACTGAGAGAAATAACTTTTTTAATTAACTAAAATCAAACAAGATACACAAATTTTCAACGAAACACATTAATTTTGAACAAAAAAAGTTTAACGTCCATTAAAAAAATGTTCAACAACAAATAGAATTAAATTTTATTTCATGTTAGAAAAATAGGTTTTAAACCAAATAAAATCATTTTTCAACGAAATAGTTACATCTAATACAAATTAATTTTCAATCAAATATCTCATTGTTCATAAAAAAATATTGGTTTTAAGTTTATTATGACTGAAAAGCAAATTTTATACATTTTTTATATCTGTCGAATATAATTAATAATTTATTTATTTACCTCGTTTCAAAATTTTTACATGCTCTTGTCATTGCAAAATTTAGAATTCTCAAATTTTAAACTATTTAGGCTTTTAATATCAAAAAATAAAAAGTAAGGAAGTTGAATGCGCGTTTCGTCTATTTTTATGCACAAAAACAAGCTGCACGTTTAGCCTCTTTTTGAATTTCAAAAAATTGCAATCACATTATTATGAACATAGTTGAGTCTGTTAAGCAATCTGGTTCTTTTTCAAATTTACCAATTTCTCATGTTTTTCAGTTTTAAATCCTTTCTCAAAATTATTATTTACAGCTTAAAATAAATTTAAATATTTCCACAAAATTAGTATTTATTCAATAGGTAGTTACTTGATAATAATATTTAGTGAAATAAATAAAATAAATAAAAATATTTTCTTAACAAAAATAAAAAACTTTTCTAATAAGTTTTTCATGTTGATTTTTTTATTTTATTTTGTATTTTTTTTTTAATTTTTAAAGTTTTTTCCCTCTTATAAATAATTCTTTTGTTCCCTCCTTGAAAGAAACTTTTCCCTTTTCACCGTTTCTCTTTTTTTCTAAAATGGAAACAATTGTGTTAGAAATTTATTTTTTGTCAAACATTTTTTTTTTATTCGAAACTTGAACTATTTTGTACAAAAATCGTTTCTATTCCTTCGTTATTAAATATCGTAGCTGAAAAAATAATTACTTAGTTTTTAGGTGAAAATTCAAGTATTTTGTTTAAATTTTTTTTCATTTCAATTTTACTGTCCTTCATTTCAGTTGAAATCATTTTCAGTTAAAATATCAACTATTATATTTATCGTTGAGAATAATTTTGTTTAAACTGACTTTCATTTTAAAAAGAAAGTTTTATGAAGTGCTAAAAATTTTAAATAGGAAGTTGAATTTAAAATTTAAGAATGTCAGTTTCCAACAGAATAATTCGACTTTTAACCAAATAAATAATTCATTAACTAAAAATAGGATAGTAAATTTTTACTAAAACAGATGGATTTTTAAATAAAAAGGAAATTTGAAAAAAATTAATTTTTATCTAAAAAGATTTCAGTTTGACTTTTCAACACAAAAAATACAAGTTATGAGCAAAAAGTAAATTTTCTAATAAATAGTTTAATTTTATGGTTTTAATTTGCAGTTTTTTAATTTTAATAGTTGAATTGCAACAAAATTGTTTGATTTTCCATAAGAAACTTGAATTTTTCAATTTTCCGAATAGAAATATAAATTTGTTATCAAAAAATAAATTTTCTACGAGAATAGTTGAATCTTCAATTTAAACAGGTGGATTTTAAAACAAGATCGATGGCGTCGGAATCTGCAAAATACTTCTTCATAGCACTTAAAATTTTTTTAAATTGCTTCAATCAAAACAGAAAATTTTAACAATTTAGTTTAACTTTTACTCAAGTAGTTAAAACATTAATTTGAAATATTTAATTTTCCACAAAATATTTGTTCCTTCTACCAAAAAGATAAATTTTTAACAAAAATTTTAAACCTTAAATAAAATTATTTTTTCAAAAAGTGTTTGAACCAAATCTATCAAACCCAAATAGTTTAATACTTGCGTAAAGAAGAATAATTTCCAACAAAAAAGTTGCACTTTCATGAAAAGATTAAATAAAAAAGATAATTTTTCAAAAATAATACTTAGCTTTTTAATTATCAAAAATGTCAGTTGATTTTTCAGGATCAAAATATCAATTTTTAAATGAGAGATAATTCTCTACGAAATCAATGGAATTTTCAATCCAAAAAGACCAATTTTTCACCAAAAAGGATAACTTTTAACAAAATTATTAAATTCTCCACGATATAGTTCGATATAAATCGAACTTTGGTATTTTTATTTAAGAATGATAAAATTTCTTCTAAAACAGATGAATTAAAAAAAACTTTCAAACAAATTGTTAAATTTTCATCCAAATAGTAAAGCTTATAACTAAAAATATAACCTTCAGGAGAAAGGGTCTGGATCGAGAAATCTCTTTCTCTTTCTCTTTCTCTTTTCTCTTTCCCACTTTCCCACTTTCCTTTTTCCTTTCTGACTCCCCTTTACCATTTACCTTTTCCTTTCCCCTGTTTCCTTTCCCCTTTTCCGCCCTTCCCGTTTCTCGTTTTTCCCTCCCTGTTCCTTGTTTCCCTTTCCCTTTTCACCTTTTCCCATTTTCCCTATTCCCATTTCCCCTTTTCCCATTTCCCTTCCTCTTTAACCCTTTCTTACTTTTCCCTTGTATTTCTCTTTCCCCTTTCTCCTTTCTCAATCCCGTTTACCGTTTTCCAATCCCATTTTCACTTCCCCCATTTTGCCCTTCCCCCTTTCCCATTCCCTGTTACTATCTCCCCTTTCCCTTTCCGTCTCTTATTCTTTCCCGCTTTACTCATTTACCTGTTCCCTTCAACCATTTTCTTTTTCCTATTCTCTCCTTTTCCCTTTTATTTTTCCTTTTATCCTTTTCCACCTTTTACTTTCTCTTTCCCCTTTCTCTTTTAACCCTTTCCGGGTCCTCCTTTTTTTTCCTTTTTCCTTTCCCCATTCCTTTTTACTGTTTCGCCTTCCCCTTTGACCCTTTCTTTTTCCTATTACAGCTTCCGATTTCCCTTTTCAGCATTTCGCCTTTCCCTATTTCCCTATCCTTATACCCTTGTTCTTTTGTTTAATTTTAAATTTTGTTTAATTGCTCAAACAAATATTTTCTTTAACGTACATTATCTATTACTTTACTAAGCAAAAAAAGGAAAAAAGGCTAAAAATTTCCGAAACAACCGCAACCTTCAAACAATTACCAAAGAGAATATTATAAAAAATAATAATAAATTATTTAAACAATTTTCTCAAATTTTAATTAATTACTGCTTCACCCGTTTTGAAAATTGGACTAAAGTGGCAAAGCTTATAACAAAACTCCAATTTCTAGCATTATTAAAAGAGAATATTATTAAAAAACTAATAAATGTAAAGAAAAGTTATTTTTGGTAATATTAATTAGATATTAACAAGCTCTAAGAAACAATTTGCATGAAGAAAGCTGCAAAAAATCTTAATTAGCGTCAAAAACTCGCCTAACCGATATTTTCAGTGATGGAGTTTTCTCGAAACCTTATTAAACAGAGTTGTAGGTGTGATATTTTAAAACTAATATTTCAGTCGTATTCTATGGCTATTTGTGGAAATAAATGTTGAGTTTCGGCTCGATTGAGCTGATATGTAGGCTTCAGAATTCAATTTACAAAAACATATTTTTTACATTGTCATCAGAGAAGGTATTAGATTTATGTAATATTTGACCCCTCCCCCCCAATTTTTGTTCCCATGTCCACGTTTTGAGGCTCTCTGAGACTGGAAAACAGGTTTTTATTAATGTGCCTATACGCCTATCTATATATATGTATGTATTCCTGTCTGTATGTCTGTCTGTAGGTCAGTCTTTTTGTCTCTCTGTATGTCGGTTAATGTCTGGATGTATGTAATAACAATGTGTACCCGTCTGTTTATATTTATGTCTGTGTGTATGTCTGTATTTATGGATGTATGGCTTTATGTCTTTCTATATTTAGGTATGTACGAGGGTAGTTCAATAAGTCCTTAGAATGAAGTATAAAAACAATTTTTTGGGTAAATTTCTTTTTATTTTTCAACATAGTCTCCTTGGAGCTCTATACACTTGGTCAATCGCTTTTCAAGTTTTTTTAATCCTTCAGAAAAGTGCGTTTTCGGAAGTTCCTC
>NC_046657.1:56585619-56615451 GCF_010883055.1 Belonocnema kinseyi
CTAACTCACGCACTTTTAATCTTCTATCCTTCAACACCATATCGTGGATTTTATTGATGATTTCGGGAGCACTTGCTTCTACGGGCCTTCCTGAACGTGGTTGGTTCGTCACTTATTGATGTACGACCACGCTTAAATTCATTTATCCAGTTATAAACCGTTGCTAAGGCAGGGGCAGATGTGCCATGAAAAATTTATCTACTTATTTAAAAGTTTAACCATTTTTTTAAAATGTTATATTTTTGGATGAAAAATTAACTATTTGATTGCAAATTCGTTAATTTTTTAAAACTGAAAATTAAACTTTTTCATTTTCAGTGTAAATGGTTTTATTAAAAATTTGGCTTTTTAATGAAAGATTTGCATTTGACACCGAATAGTTTAACTTTTAACCAAATAGTTAAATTTTCAACCTACAAATATAAATTTGAAACTGAATGGCCAAATTTTCAAACAAAAACAATTAATCTTTAACCAAAAAGAGTTGCATTAAAAAAAAGAATTCTCAATGAAAACGTAGTGGTGGATATCGTAAAATAAAAAGAAAAGAATTGCAACAAAATATTACATTTTTTAATCAGAGTTGAATTTTCGAACCACCATGTAAATTTTCAACAAAGTAGTTGACTTTTTAGCCTGCAAATATGAATTTTTGATAGAAAATGTAATATTTGAAATTGCAACGAATGCAGATGCTGCCAAGAGATGCTTTGTAAAATAAGGAAAAGAATTTTCAATCTTAAAGATTAATTTTCTATAAGAAATTCGAATTTAAACCAAAAGTAGCCAAGTTACTTTTTTACACAGACAATTAATTTATTTCCGAAAAAAAAGAATTTTTAAATTAAAATTAAAATTATTTCTTGATATTAAAAATTTAGAAATTTGAAAAAAAAGAATTAAAAAAAAATAGTAAATTTTTTAACCAAAGAGATGAATTTTTCAACTAGAAAGACGACTTAACTAAGCCCGATAATCGAAAATTGGCAGAAATTTGCCTTACAAAGTAATGTAATGATTTGGTATAAATCGGAATAATGAAACAGTTATTAATACAAATTTTATGACTTTGAACGCATGAACTAATGTTATTTAAAAAATATGATTATCATCAACGTGAGCTACAAAATCGTAGTAAATGCTATTCGTCAATATTAGATGTAAATTAATCTTTAATAAAAAAAAGCTCATTTTGAATAAAATAGTTCATTTTCTACCTAAAAATAAAGAATTCGTTGAAATCCTATTATAAAATATTAACTACAGTTTCAGATACGCGCGCAAGACTACTAGTATATAGAATATGACTCAGTCATCTGGCATGGCTATGAACAGACGCGAACACGATTATGGTGGGATTGGAGCGCTGCTCAATGTCCCTAAAATTGGTACTAGATTCCTTTTTGCTGATTTACGATTCCTGCACAATATCTTAAATAATTCTGTTTCGACTTTTTCGCCACCAATGCTACTGATTTAAACAATTTGTCACACAATTTAATCAGCAATCAAGGCCGTTATACTCGTTCAGCTGATTTATATTTAAGTTGTTTTTCAATTAATTCATAAGTTTATTAGTAATAAAGATCCCTGCCCGTACACTGTTCTAAATAAATAAACAAATCCATCAAATGAAAACTGGCAAGATCGCCATCACAATTCCCGAATAGGATCTTCCTAATTTTTTAATATCGTTAACAAAATTTTAAACCTTGGCGTTATTTTATTAAAATTTTCTGTATTTTGCTTTTGAATTTGGAAATATCTTCACTAGTCGAATTTGTAATTTTTTAAAATAATCTTTATTATACCACTTTTCGCTAATCGAATCTGTAAAATTTCAGTAGCGATTAGTTAAGTTTAACAATTTTGATTCACAAAGTCAATAAAGTGTCTTTTGCGTAAGAAAAAATGCTCTGAAGTAGAAATGACATTCTTTAGAGGCGCAAGTTAATCCTTATTCTTTTTTACAGCGTTTGCTAAATAATTGCAATTTTTTATGGAAAATTAAAAAAGTAAAGATCAAAAAGGAAATTTCATAATTGAAAACAGAATTGTTTTGAAAAGTAGCGCATAAAGATCCTAAATGTGTAATTAATTTCGAGGCTATTCAGTCATTGTCACTTTAGGCTTCTAGAAATTTGTGTGTTTCCTAAGTTTGTTTAAACAATCCGAAGGTAATGGTTCGAATTCAGAGACAGATTGTGGTTATGTTTACAATGTCAAGAATCTGACCTTCGTATTGTTTTAATAGAGTTAATACATGTCACACCATTCCCTTGTTTTATCAAACTTTTATATTTTATACGCCTTTTTTCAGAAAAAAATGTATTTTAAAAATGTTGAACCCAAAGCTCTATCTGATCTGAAAAGACGATAATAATTTCTGCTTTTTTTAAATTGTAATACAGATTTTTTGAAAATTTCAAACTCCTAACAACTGATAAAATAATGCGTGTATTTCTGAATAAGGATTCTGCTTTCGGTCTTTCTCGTAGCTTAAGGGAACGCAGCGAAGGAAAAGATCGTTTTTCGGAAACAAATTTGGTTTCAAAAATATTTTCTGAAGTCTTTGAATACCGCAACAACTTTAGAATTTATGAATTTTCATAATTCCTTGGATTCCTTAAATACCCTTATTCCTTCATATATTCTAAATTTCATAAATTGTATAAATCCCTCAAAACCTCCAAATCTTCTTAAATCCTTGAATTCCTCTACATTCCTGAATTATTGAAATTCATCATATTTTTTCAATTCCCTAAATGCTGAAAAATACTTGAATATTCTTAATACCCTAAATGTATTTAATATTATGAATTCTTTGTATTTCTTGAATTAAGTAATTACCAGTTTTTACGAATTATCCGTAATCAAGGATTTTAGATGATTCAAGGAATGTTATGTATTCACAGAATTTCAAGAAATCAGATAATTGACGGAATTAGGAGGATTACAAAATTTCAAAGAATTTAAAGATTCTAGAGAATTTGAGGAATATAGCAAATTATAGGAATTATGAGAATTCGAGAAATTAATAGAGTTAGGAGTAATTCAGAGAATTTAAGTAGTTTAGAGAATAGGAGTGATTGAGAGAATTCGAGGAATTGAAAGGATTTATGTAATTCACAGAATTTCAAGAAATCAATTAGGTTGCAAAAATCAGAGGATTTATAAAAATTGAGAAAATGTAAGGAGTTCGGAGATTTGATCGAATACAGTGTATTCTTACAGACATTTAGAGAATCCTATGAATTCAAAGAATACTAAAAAATCTAATACTTTAGGCAATTAGGAGAATAAAAAAATCTTAAAGAATTAAAAGAATCTAGAGAATCAGTGGAATTAAGAGAATTATAGGAATTCCGAGAATCCGAGGAAGTAATAATATAAGAAGAATTCAGATATTTCAAATAATTTCGAGAATGGAAATAATTGAAAGAATACGAGGAATTTGAAGGATTTAAGTTATTAAGATAATTTTAAAAAATCGAATAGGTTGCATAATTCGGAGGATTCAAGGAATTCACAAAATGCAAGGATTTCTTAGGATTTATAGAATACATTGTATTTGCCGAAATGCAAAGAAGCTCACATATTCAGAGAACTCCAAGAAATCGGATAATTCACGGAATTGAACTATTAAAAAATTTCAAAGAATTTAAAGAATCTAGCGAATTGGAAAAATTGTGCTAATTCCAGTAATTAATAAAGTTAAACGAATTCTGAGAATTCAAGCTTAAAGAATTTAAGTACAATAATTCAGACAATTCCAAAAAATGAAATAGGTGTCAGAATTCAGAAGATTTCAAGAATTGAGAAAGTGCAAGGATTTCAGAAAATTTCAGAAACTGAAAGCATTGGAGAATGTCTAAAAATTATAGGCATTTGTAGAAATAAAAGAATTTATAGATATCGGAATATTGAAGAAATTCAATGAACTCAAATAATTCAGGAAATCTTAGAAACTCAAGGAGTTCATATAATTCGTGACATTTAAAAGAATACAAAAAAATTCAAGAATTGAAAGGAGCTAAATTTGCATTCTGATTTTTTCAAATGCCTAATAAAAGTTACGGGTCAAATAAAAAATCAATGGTCGTCTAAACTAACCATACTCAGTATAGACGCTAACAAATATTTCTTTGATCACTCGTCGTTTAAACAAACCGTGGCTACTTAAGACATCCAACAAGGCCCCTGTTAACTTGTATGTCTAAAACGAAAATTTTAGCGCTGGGTACTAGGATAAAGTTCGTCTAAGGTTACAGTAGCGAATGTTCGTCTTCGGAAGATCCCTCGATTTCCTGATCGTCTTCTGGACAAAAGTGCATGATTTTCTGATGGCTGTCTTGCCAAAACTGCATGATTTTCTGCTCCTCCTTCTGAAGAAACTGCTTCAGGAAACCTCTCCACACAGTCAGCCTTACGAACTCTTACATAGCCGGCGAATTCCCTGACGTCATGGTAAAGCATGTCATGGACAGGATCCTGTTCAACTATTGCCACAAATGTCCTCCCAACAGTGGTTCCGTTTATTCTCAATTTAACATTGGCGATTCCAGCTCGAAAAGGCAGCAAAAGCTTAAAAGGAGATCTAGCACTCACTAAGATATATCCAATGACGTACTGCTCTAACTCATCTACACCTACATAATATCCTTCACCTATCTCCATAAGAGCAGGTGTTCTTCTATCCCCAGTTAAGTACTGTCGTGGTAGAAGCTGTAATGTAGGTTCGTTTTGTCCTAATAGGCCGCAGCAAAGAGTTGTAAGCATTAATTCTGCAAAAGAAAGTATTGAAAAAAGGAAATTAATCGACATAAATCCCTCTCCCTCTCCCTCTCCCTCTCCCTCTCCCTCTCCCTCTCCCTCTCCCTCTCCCTCTCCCTCTCCCTCTCCCTCTCCCTCTCCCTCTCCCTCTCCCTCTCCCTCTCCCTCTCCCGCTCCCTCTCCCGCTCCCTCTCCCTCTCCGTCTCCGTCTCCGTCTCCCTATCCCTCTCCCTTTCTATCTCTGATTCGCTCCTTTCACTTCTATCATTTTCGCTCTCTCTTTCTGTCTCCCGTTCTCTTACACTCCTCCTCTCTCTCTCTCTCACTGCCTCTTTCTCACCCTCTCTATTTATCCTTCGCTTCTTTCACTTCTATCTATTTCTCTCTCTCTTTCACACTCGCTCCCTTTCTCTCCTTTATTCGTTTCCACACTCACACTGAGACTCTTAGTATTAGCAGCGTATAGTTGCATGCACACTTCTTGAAGGTCGTGGTTCGTACACGTGCGTGAACTCATTTGCGATATCGTGTCTAATTACTGAAGTGTTATGTAATTATTGAATGTATTTTAACTTTTTTTAATTTTAAAAAAGTTCTAAGAAATCCACTTCAATTTACGTCATATGAAATTACAACTTGTACGTCATGACCCACCGATGCTAACGTTTTTTTATCAATTGTTCAGGTTTCATGCGAATCGAGTGATGAATCAGTGCCAATCACCAGGGAACAACTTGGATTTATTTATTTATTTAAAACAAATTCAATACATTTCTTATAATTTCGACTGTAATTGACAATCTTTTTCAAATAGGTGATTCATATTTTCTAGTCAAAGTTTCTTTTTTTATTTTAACTATTAAATAAAAAAGAATTACAATTTTTCTGAAAGAGCGGACATGAAAGATTGATTCCAATTTACTTAGAAATAATTTTATTAAATATTAAATTAGATAAAACTATCGAATTTTGGCCAATAAAATTTCGGCTTTGCAAAAATAGCTTTTTATAATCAAAATGAGTCATGAATTTTTTTACGATATTATCATAAGCCTTAACACTTTTAATTTGACTTTCTTTCCAGAACAAATATTTTGTTAAAACATTATGTATTTTGTTAAGTATAAAACAATGTGGCTTTTGAAAAAGTACTGTCAATTTTTTAAGAATAATTATATACTTCGTATGAATAAATTTTTTTAAGTTCCTTGAAAAAATTTAAACCTATTTTTTAACATTTTAAATTTGTTGAAAATAAATCTAGACAGTTTTTAAGAAAACTTTTGTATTTTCCACGATTTCAACAAACTAAGAAATAAAAAATGTTTTATGTATTTCTGAAAATCTTCTCCAGCTTTATAATATTTGTTTCCCTATCAATACTGCTCAAACTCATAAATTATTTTAAATTGAATTTTGCCTAAAATTGTAAACTATCTTTCAAAATTAAAAAATTTACCATCAAATCCAATAGATTTTTTTGACACATTTCCAAATTCCAAATAATTTCGAATCTTTGTTAAAACTTATTTTTCAAAATCATTAAAATGTTATCATAAATATTATAATGTTTAAAATCTGTTTTGAAAATCTGCGTTTAAAAAATATATGTTTAAATTAGAAATTATGTTTTAAACTAAAATAGTTCTAATCCTACCACATATCTTAATAAATGATTCCATTTTTTCCTAACATTTTCATAAAATTCCGTAAAGTTATGAAAATTGCCTTATAATAGTCCATTAATTTTTTGGCCATTTTAGGAAATTATTTAACATGTTTTCATATCTTTCCCAATTTTTTCTTAGAATTAATTTTTCAAAATAAGAAGTCATTCGAAATTCGTAAAGGAATCTTAAGAATTTTTTTAATCCTTAAAAATCTACATTCGAAAAGATAGGAATTTATGAAAATAGGTTAAGCCTGTACATGCAAATATTTTATTATTAATTTTTAAAGACGTTTTTACTGCGGCGTAGAATAGGAAAACCTTGCACCAAAAGCGTTTATTATGCGCATTCATGTTCTTGGGTTTCTAGTTTCTGGTATTAAAAACGAAAACAATTTTTAATTATTGAGAATTTGGAAATATGCCGAAAAAAGTTACAGGATTTGATGGGTATTTTTTCAATTTTTAGAGATAATTTGAAATTGTAGGCAAAATTTCAATCAATTAAAAAATAGCTAGGAATTTTGGGGGGTTTAAGAATAATAAAAAATATTGTCAAGCTTTAAAAGATATCCGGGAATATATTAAATATTTTCTATTTCTTCTTTTGTTAAAATCACGTAAAATACCCAAATTTTCTTCAAAATTTCTTAGATTCTTTTTAAAATAAATTATGAATCTTTAATAAAAAAATCTAGAAAAGAAAATGAATTTTCGGACAATGAGAAGAATTTTGAGAAAGTTAGTTTAACTTTAAAAAAAGTATTTAAATTTTCCACCAAAAAAGAATATATTTTAACAAAAAATAAAAATTTTTTACCTAAAAGAAATTTTTTTAAACTTCAATTCATGACTAACGAGATAAGCTTTCCACTAAAATGATAAAGCTTTAATCAAACAAAATTTCAACGAAAATGTAGAATTTTCAAATAATACGAAAATCCTACCAGTCAGTTAATTTCTCTATCGAAAAATGTTAATTTTTAACGAAAAAGTTCATTTTGATTCCAATGGTTTATTTTTTATTAAAATATGTGAGTTTCCTACCCAAAAAGATGCATTTTAAACCAAATGCTTCAATTTTTAACTAAAAGGGTAACTTTTCAATATAATATTCGATTTTTTTTACAAAATAATTATATTTTAACAAACAAAGAAGAAATTTTTAAGCATACATACATTTTCAAGAAATTGTTGAACTTTTAAATAAAATAATCTATTTTCCACCAAAAATGGAATATTTATATTTTTAGTTACAAAAATTAGTTTTCGACCAAAGAAAAATGAATTTTTAACCAAATAGTTAAATTTTTAACTAAAGAGTTAAAATGTTCAAACATGAGAGATTTTTCAATCAAGAAAATGTGAACTTTATGAAAAAAAAGTTTATTATCGATTCAATAGATGAAATTTATATGGAAGTGAGAAGAAAAACATTTCAACTAAATATTTGTTTATAAACATATTTCATTATACTTACCAACTAGTTTTGTAAATGTAAAAAAAATGAAAAATAAAGTACCAATCCGGTACCTCATTTTCTTAAAGTATCTTGAACTCGACTTTTTAAATTATCAAAGCGCTTTTTACATTCGTCAAAGTGATCAGGAAAATTTTTGTTTATTTCAACATTAAGTACAATGAGGAAGATCTGAAAAAAACATTGAGGCTTTAGAGACACGACCTTGTTTGAATTATCAACTGAAGAGTATTAACTTTTGCCGAAAAATGTAATGTGTATTTAATATTTAAATCAAAATTTATAATTGAAAGATTTTAAACTTTTCTCAAGAGACGAATTTTCAACTTAACCAGAACATACGTAGGAACGACTTATTGGAAAAAATGCTTTGTTTCTTCCGTTAAAAGATCGAGACTATAACATTTAAATCTAGCCAAACTATGAGTATGTTTTTGAAAATTGTTCAAATGAATACTAATTATAATTACCTAATTGTTATTATTACCCATCAATATCTCTTCTCTGCGTATAATGGCGAACAATTTACAATGAAGTGTTCAAAAGCCTTAGAATTCTAAGTAATCAAAGAATATTGGAATTCCTAAATTTCAAGAAATTCTCAGGATTCACGGAATTCATGAACTTCATGTAACTTACGGAATACATGAAACTCACGGAATTCATAGAATTCATGGATTTAACAACATTTAAGGAATTAATGAAATTCTTGGAACTTAGGCAATTCACGGAATCGACGGAATTCAAGTCCCCACGGAATTCAAGAAAAAAATTTAAATCGTGTTATTCAAAGAATTGGTTTAATTTTCTATAAATTTATAAATTTCGTGAATTATGCGACTTTGCGGAATTGAATGAATTCCCGTTCCACGCTTTAGTTTATAACATAAAATTAATATTTCCTTAAATATCAGTTACTTTTATATGTTATGAAAACCCATTTTTTATAAATTAAGAACACAAATGATTTTATCAAAAATATGATATAAGGAATTAATGAAATTTAAGGAATTCGCAAAAATAATGGAATTCACAAAATTTGGATAATTTAAGGAATTCATAAAATTCGCTGAATTCAAAGAATTTATTCAATTCTAAGAAATAAAAGAGTTCCTACAATTTAAAGTCTTCCTAGAATTTAAGGATTTCGTGAAATTCAAAGAATTGATAGAATTAACCGAATTTAAGGAATTAAAAGAATTCACGGAATTTAGAGAATCCAAGGAATTAACGAAATTCAAGGAATTTGTAGAATTCAGGAAATTCACAAAATTTAAGGTATTAATGTAATTCATGAAACATAAAGAATGTATGAATTTAGTGTATTTCACGGAATCCGTCATTCGTGAAATTCAATGCACTCACAAATTTTAAGGATTCATAAATTTCTTTCAAATCGTGAAATTTCAAGAATGGGTTTAATTTTATATGAACTTATAAATGCCGTGAATTCCGTAAATTCACGGAATTCAAAGAACTTACAGGATTCTAAGAAACCAGGTAATCCGTGGAATTTCTGAAATTTAATGAATTCATAGAATTTAAGGAATTCATACAATTCAAAGAATTTCTGGAATTCAAGGAATTCGGACATTTCATGTATTTCATGGAGTCTGTGGTATTCAAGAAATTCACGGAATTCAAGCCATTTGTGGAATTCATGGAAATTAAATCTATAATGAAATTTGTGGAGTGAATAGAATCAACCGAATTAATGGCATTCACAGAATTTGAAGAATTCATGGAATTCTTAAAAATCGTGGCATTCCAGGAATTCGTCTAATTTTTAATATATCGCTGAATTCCGTAAACTCCTGAAAATCCGTGAATTCTTTGAATTTCTTAAATTCTTTAAAATCCGCGAACTTTTCGAATTCTTTGAATCTCGTGAATTCCTTGACTTCCGTTAATTTCTCGATTTCACAGAATTTGAAGAATTCATGGAATTTTTAAAAATCGTGGAATTCCAGGAATTCGTGTAATTTTCAATATATCGCTAAATTCCGTAAACTCCTAAAAATCCGTGAATTCTTTGAATTTCTTAAATTCTTTAAAATCCGCGAACTTTTCGAATTCTTTGAATCTCGTGAATTCCTTGACTTCCGTTGATTTCTCGATTTCCGCGAAGTGCTTAAATTTCATGAATTCCTTAAATTCCATGAAATCATCGAACTCCGTGGATTCATTGAACTGCATGAATATTTTTAATTTCAAGAATTAGTTCAATTTCGTGAATTTATAGATTCCAAAAGTTCCGTGTATTACGTTAACTCTTTAAATTCATTCCACTCGAACATTTTTTTAAACTTCAAATCCTACCCTGCATTTGAAAACAACATCACGTTGTATAGTATCACAAATTAATATAGAACGTTATCAGGCATTTTATAAATAAACATTATGTAAAAATAGTCATGCAGCTTGATCAGTTAAAAAATTTGCGGGACCAAGTTTAAAGCGAATAAAAAAACTCTGGAACGGTGGTATGTTCTCTAGAGGATATTGTTCTTATGTTTGCTGATCAAGAGTTTCTATTCCCCCTCTGCGTGAAAGATATTACTGATCTTTTAAATGCTAATGTGTTTTTTTAATATATCCCGGGTGATTATTGGCTCTATTGCCGATCTCACCTGAACCATAGCCTTCATCCATTGGCTAGTCTGACCAGTACAACGTGACTGACTGCAAGAGTTTTTAATGTTAAAAATTTTATCAAAACAATAACATTTTCAAAATTATTTTATAACTGGACTATTTTGCTAGCTTGATCCAACCAATGGACCTGGGTGTTCTTTCGGCTATGAAACGACAGCAACACTATAAGCGGGGATTCTGCGGTAATAGTTTGTCGCATAAAAATAGCTCCAATAGTTTAATTTTTGAAAAGATGAACCGAGTTGGACTTCACATCTGCTCCCAAAGAAACCTGTCATTCCGTAACACTCCACCACTAATCGAAACACATAGAAACACCTTTCAAGGACAGCCTTTTAGTTCAGTTAGTCTAGAACTAGAACTAGTAGATTTAGAAGAGATTCGATAGTGTAATTTAACTTGTTGATAACCCTTTAAAAAGTTGTTATATATAGGGAAAATTCAATCACGGGTGGCTAGGGCTATTTAACGGAGGAGATGATTGCGGAAACGTGTGCCTATTTTGCAAGAGCAAGACAAATCCAATTTTTCGGTAGGGATCAGCAAACTGGAAAAGCGTTGGTCGAAGTTTATAAGCCTGAAAGGAGACTACTCAAATCTCCGAATTTTTTTTTATATTTAACAAGGTATACATTACAAAAAGGATGTTGAGATTAATGTTTGCCTTTTTAAATTTAAATTCAGTTAAGCAGAAACAGCTTTTTTATTTTAAACAAAACATATTTAAGATAAGTATCATTTTTTGCAGTCAGCCTTCTTTAAATAAGCATCAATTTTTAGTATCAATCCTGAAGACTAAAACTACTAAATTTTAAGAAATTTAATATCCGGGCGCCAAGCTTTTCGTACCTATTTCAGGAAATAACATAAACTCAAAACTCAAGAACTGAAAAACTCTCCACATTTAGCTGTAGACTCAAATTTAAGCTTAAATTCGATGAAAGGAAAGCGCAGCGTACCAAAATATTTTGCTAGTTTCGTCCCGGACTTTTCCATAATGGTAGAGAACACTGCCTCTTCAAAAAACATCTTTTAAAATTATGTTTTAGAGTCACCGATTCTCCATGGTGCTGGTTATTATTTTCATTAACTTTATCTAATACTGACACTATATCTTCTGGATGGTATTTATTTTAATAAGGTACTAAATGTGTCGTTTCAACGATATGTTGATGATGTTAGTTATTGCTTCAAATACCTACGCCTGTTCTTCAGAGGCCTCTCCACTTTTATGAAGCCGCATCATCACCGGTTCATCATAATATCCTTTATTCAATTCAGGCAACATAAACGTTGGTCCACCAAGACGTTGCTAATGATGTTTATAAGGATCAGCGAACAATTTCAGTTCAACAGGATGTTGCTGATGATGTTCTTTACCTTCAGCTCATAACTCCAGCGGTTCTTCCGTTTGGACTCTATTTTGGTAGACTACCACCAGACAGGTTCTTCAGAATAAATTTCATTTATATTAGTTGTCAGAGACATCTGTTATTGTAAATGTTAGCTGATGATACCCATTAACTTTGTCTCATACCCGCATCCATTTTTATAATAGTCTTCATTTTGACAAAGCTTCACCGATATTGACTCAGCAGGATAACTTCAATTTGAATCAGGTAGTCTCACATTTTTCATGATACTTCTGAGGAAACTCATTATCAATAGCTGATAACGAAGCTGATGCTTTAAGATTTTTCCTATGGATGACCCCATTTTCTGAATGTAAGGTTTGGTTATTACGACGTAGAAAGACCAGTACTGTGATATAAGGCATAATATTTTATTCACCATTACAAACAAAAGATCTATTCAGGTACCGAGTATGCGATTAATAATTATCCAGAGTAGAAAAATTACAAGCGAGAGCACAATGATTAATTACAAATTTAATATTTTCTTAGTTCTTTCTTACATACATTTTAAACATAAAAATTAAGAAATCAAAACCTTACGAAGTACCGTCTACAACGGGATTTTCGTTAAGAGCACTCGCTGCTTAGCCTCCAGGCCAAGGAAAGAGGGAAACTGCAGGAAACCTTTCCCAAGGGCTGCTGTTTACCGACATCGAACTTGGATATAGAAATTCCATAGAAATTCCTCGCTCAACAATCGTTATACACAGTGAAAACAAGGCTAAGCAAAAATCACGAACGGTCTCCCATTCAAGCGCTAACCGCGCCTCACTTGTCTTAACGTCTTAATTATCTTAATTTTTGTTTAATTTGAAGTATTCTTCCTAATTTTAAATAATTTCAAGAAATACAAGGGATTCAGAGAATTCAAGAAATATAGAGAATTCAAGAAATTCAGAAGATTTCAGGGATTCAGACAATCTAGAAAATTCAAGAATGCAGAGAGTTCGAGGGATTCAGTGATTTCAAGGAATTTGGATAATGTGAGGAATTCAACGAATTCAAAGTATTTAGGAAACGTAAGTAGTTCAGAGAATTAAGGAAATCAAAAAAATTCAAGGATTTCAGATAACTCATGAAATTTATATAATCGAAGCTTTTCAAAGAATTTTTGAATTCAGAGAATGTAAGAAATACATATCATTTAAGGAATTCAGAGAATAAAAGAAAATCCGAAAATCAAGCAGTTAATAAAATTCAAGGAATTTTGAGAAGTTAGACAATTCAAGGATTACTAGGACTTCAGAAAACTAAAAAAATGTAAAGAATTCAGAGAATTAAGGGAATTCCAAAAATTGAAAAAAATGCATGGAATAACGGAATAACTTCAGATCTCTTGTGACTTACCACGAGACTTCCTCGAAAAGTTCATCGCGCGTTACTCGAAACAGATCTTCCGAGAGTTCCCGGCAGAGTTACGAATCTGTCCGATGGGGATTTCGCCGAACCGGCCGGCTGAAGCGAGGCTTTTCGTGACGCACTGAGACTTACTGAGACTAACTGGGACTAACCAAGGAACAACGCAATAGAATTTAGAGATTCCTACTGATCTCTACAGGGTCTTTCGTAAATCTGGGAGTCACCTGAAATCTCAGTGCCCAACCCCTCGCAAGGAATTCTGTGAATCAAAGACATCCAGAGAAATCCGATCACATGAAGAATGCAAGGAGTGATAAGAAGTGAAATAATTCGAAGAATTCAGAGAATTTAAGTATATCAGACAATTTAAGGAATTTAGAGATTCAATCGAATTCAAAGAATTGTGGGAATTAAAAAAAATCAAGAAATTTAGGATAGTAATGGAATTAAGAAAACTGAAGGCATTCATTGAATTGAAGGAATTCAGAGAATTTATCTGATTAAAAGAATTTTCCGAATTCAGCATATTTACCGATTTCGGAGAAAATTAAGAATTCAGATAATTCCAAGAAATCAGATAATTTAAAGAATTAAGAACATTCAAGAATTTTAATTAATATATAGAATTAGAAGAATGCAGAGAATTCGAGGAATTCTGAAAATTCAAGTCATTCTGGGAATTTGAAGAGTTTAGATAATTTAAGGAATTCAGAGAATTAAAACAATGTATGAAATTCCGGAAGTTGAAGCAGTTCAAGAAATTTATAGTATTCAGAGAATTTACCGGATAAAGAGAATTTTCCGAATTCAGTGTATTAACGATTTCGGAAACTTTGAGAACTTAGATAATTTCAAAAAATCAGATAATTTCAAAAATCAAAAAATAAAGAATTTCAGAGAATATATAGAATTAGAGGAATTCAGAGATTTGGAGGAACTCAAAGAAATGACTAGAACTGAAGAAATTCAGAGAATTCAGAGAACTCTAGGAACTTACACAATTTAAGGAATTCAGAGAATTGAAAAAATTCATTATTGATTCCTGGAAACTGCAGAAATTCAGAGGTCAATGAATTCAGAAAATTTACCAGGAGCAAGGTCTAAAAAGAAAACACTCGTATTTTTCTCATCTTCGGAAAAACCCACGCTTTGCCAGTCGTTGTCTTATCGAGCCCGCATTATCTTGTGATCCTGTCTTGAAAAACCTGCTTGATTTTCTGATCCTTGTCTTAGCAAACCTGCATGATTTTCTGATCTTTGTCTTGACAATCCCGCATGATTTTCTGCGCCTTGCCTTGACATAACTGCTTGATGTGCTGCTCCTTCTGCTGCAAAAACCATAGCAGGAAAGCTACCCACACATTTAGCCTTACGAACTTTCATCACTTTTTTTACATCTGATTTCTTGACGTCATGGAAAAGCAGACGATGGAGAGTATCCAAATATTGTATTATCTCTGAATTACTTCCGGCAGTGTTGCCGGATATGCCCAATTTAACAGTTTCGGTTCCTTTTTTGAAAGGCAAAAAGGCATTTCCTAAGATCTAGCACTTGTTGAGATAAATCCAATGACGTATTGTATTGACTTTTCTACACCTACAGAATATGAGACATTTATTAACATAACAGCTGGCGTTATTTGATCTCTAGTTATGTAGTGACGAGGAAGAATTTTTAAAGTATGTTTACTTAGTCCTAATAAGCCGCAGCAAAGAGTTGTAAGCAATTATTCTGCAAAGAGAAATTATAGGAAATTAAAAATTCAATCTTCCTAAATACCTGATCATGATAATTGAGCTGCCAGATCGAAGGACACAATCTCATTTCGCTGGGATATCTAATTAAAGCCAAAAGACTGGCTTTTTTGTACAAATTAATTTTGATTCGTTTTTCACTTCAACTCGTGCACAATCAGTCATTCTTAATTATTTTTTAAATAAAATCTGCAGGAAATGTAGTTTGAGATGTCCTTGGACTGATAGAGCAAAAGTAATTAGAAAATTAAAAAAAAAATGTATGTAAATTTTTTTCTGAGTGCGTAGTGCTTATCGGAATTTTCTAACTTCCAGCTTTTCGTTTATCGAGCGAATTTTATACAACAAAAAACTTCCAGCAAGAAAGTTGTTAACAACAGTACAAAGAAATTTTCTGGAAAATTTTAGCCCAATCCAACTGATATTCAACGAATTATTAACGTCTCAATACGATAGCAGCTAGGCGAATCGCGCGCGGGCTTTAGCGAGAGTCTCAGATCCGATTTACAATATAGTTCACTGGCGCAAAAAATTGGAAACTAATCAAGTAACCAGGTAATATCAAATTAGTATGCATAAATAAATAATAGTGCATAATGTAAAATAATTTATTCATTAAATATTACGAACAATATAATTGTTCAACTTTTGAGACAAACTGTACAAAAGTAAAACAAAACATAAACATCCAATGGTTGCGATTCAATGGATTATTAATTCCGAGAATTTTTCAATCCTTCAAATTCGTGGAATTGAAAAAAGTGAAAGATCGAGAAAGTACATTTGTTTTTCATTTCTGTTGTAATAGAGTGTGAGTATTTTTTTGCATAATAGTAAATAAATAAAATAGCTTACATTATGTATTATTTTTTATTTATGCATAATACTTTGATACTAACTGATTCCTTGATTAGTTTTTATTTTTAGCGCCGGTTGACTATATTACAAATTGGAACTGAGACTCTCGCTACAACCCGCGCTCAAGTCATCTAGCCGCTATAAACTTGAGACGTTAATAATTTCTTGAATATCAATTGGATTGTGCTAACCTTTTCCAAAAAATTCCTTTGTAATGTCCTTAACAACTTTCTCGCTGGAAGTTTTCTGTTGCTCAAAATTCGATTGATAAACGAAAAGCTCAAAGTTAGAGAAGTCCGATAAGCGCCACGCATCGGAAAAAGTTAACAGCTTTTTTTAAATGTTAATTCTTATAAATCCGTTATTATAATTTATATTTAAGAGTTAAATAGAATAAATCTATCAAATACTAACCAATTAAATGTCGAATATCTAAAAATTGCCTTTTGTAATCAAGATACGTCATCAATTTTTTGTCGATATTCTAGGAGGCCTTAACATTTTTTATTTTACTTTTTTCTATAAGTAAATAAATTATAATGATTCTCTTTAAAATTTTCTCTATAAAAAATTATTTTTGCTTTGTCATGGTTTCTTAAAAACTCGCAAAAAATGAGTTTTTTTTAATATCTGAAGAAAACTTTCATTTTTAATCCATTTTTAATTTTCGCACTACATTTTTATTAGATTGGATTGAAGAATCCTAATTACATTTTGATTTTGATTTTTAAAAAAGTAATTATTAACTTTGTCGATTAAAATTTTATTTTAAACTGTTCATAATAATGGGTAGACTTTCCAGTTCAATCTAATGAAATAAAAGTTAAGAAATTTAAAAAAACAATTTTGCGAAGTGTTAAAAAAAATATAATTTTTGCACTTATAGATTTAAAAAACTTAATGTTCACAGTTCGATAGTTTCGGGCGTTTCGGCCCACCCCACAGTAGGGAAAAAAATAACTTTTCTGCTTCAAATTAACGTAAAACCCACAAATATTGACCGATTTAAACCCAGAAAAAAAATTTTTGAAGCTGATAAGATTTTTAAGAGAGTTGTCGTGCCTGATTTTTAAAAGAGGCTTTCAATTTTTTTTATAAATAAACAAATATGACGAAAGATGGCCCTTTTTTATTTGACGTTCTCGGTGCTCGTAAAGAACATAAAAATTGTGTAAATCGCCTAAGTTTCATAGAGTAACCTCATTTAATGATATAAAAATATTTTGGAAAAAACAAAAAAAAAGGTTATTGGCAAATTATTTGTTGAAAGAATGTTTTTACGACTTCCTATAATATTACGTTTATTTAAAGTTATATTGTGAGGAATTTGAATAAAGGCAATATAATTATGAAGAAATTTCTTCTTTACACTATTATTTATAATATTATGAACAAATTCAATTAAAAAATGCATTAATCGGGAATTTGTCTGCAGAAATATTCGTTTTTTTCAATGCCAAACTTTTCAGTTGGGAACTTCATGCCAATTTCAGCAACAAGGATAACTATTTTATAAATTTTATGCTTTTTTAAAACAAATGTAATAAAGAAATGTAGAAATGAAATGATCAATAAACAGTGCATTTTTTCTAAAATTATAATGAAGTTCTTAATCTAAAAAATTGTATTCGACAAACACAAGGTTTTATTTCGACAAATGTCTTATCAATGCATTGGATTATTAAATTTGTTTTAAAAAATCATAAAATTTATCAGATAGTCGTTAATTTTGATGAAATTGTCATGAAGTTCCCAACTGAAGGGATCGGCATTGCAGAACAATGCCTTTCAAGAAATAATTTGTTTATAAATTTTTGTTACAATTTGGTTAAACTTTTGTTTTTATATTTTATACAGTTTTGAAAATGGGAGAAATTAAACAATATTTGATATATTTCCGGAATCTTACAAAATCATTTTTTAACTAATTTGAATTTTTCCTAAAATTTTAAACAATCTTTAAGTTTAAAAATAATAACATCCAATTCTATATCTTTTTTCAAATTATTTTCAAATTGTTAATAATTAAAAATTGTTCTTAACAGTTATTTTAAAAGTTCCTTAAAATTTATTTTTTAAAATCATTAAAAATTTTATCAAAAATATTACAATTCATAAAAAGGTCTTTATTGGTTTTCAAAAATATGCATTTTGTTACAACAAAATGTAAAACTGAAGGAAAAATCCTTGGACAGAAATTGCTTGTTATACGCGTTCACTTCGTTTTTCAGTTCCTGCCATTAAAACGCAAACAATGAAAAATTTTACAATTCGATGGAATTAAAAAAAAATTTAAGAATATTTAACATTTTAGGTAAAATTGAAATGAATTTAAAAAATAGTTAGGGATTTTAGCAGTTTAAAAATATATAAATATATACATAGAAAATATTTTTTAATTTCTTCTTTTATTAAAATCGTGTAAAATACAAAAATGTCCGTCTAAAATCTTCAAAAAAAGATTAAAATTTTTTCAATAAACTTAGATAAATTATATTCATAATAAATATCTAATTCTCCTGAAAAGCAGACTTATAATACTTTTCTAAAAACTAATTTTATTTTGTATTTAACTCTTCAAGTTTGAAAAAAAAATTTTCCACATTTATTTATAGTTGACAAAATACATAATTTGTCAACTAAATATTTAAATTCACAACCAAATATGTAATATATTAATATAAATTTGTAAAAAAGAAGGTTTATTTTCTACTCGAAAAAAAAACTCATTTTCAAACAAGAATTGTTTTAATAGAAATCTTCGACCGGAAAAAAATGATCCCCCAAGAATGTAATACTTACATTTAAAATTAGAAATTATTTTTCACAAACAAAAAAGAATTTTAAAAAGTTATTTGAAAGTTTAGAAATAGTATTATTTAAAAATATAATATTTTTCAACACGGAATAAAAATTACCTACTAAAAAACAAAGTTAAAAAAATCTTATATCAAAATATTTACATTTTTAACCAAAAAAGATTAATTTTAAACAAAATAGTTGAATGTTTGAAAAAGGGGGGGACATTTAAAGATAATGTTTTAAGTTTTTTGCAAGGAAATTAAATTTTCAACCAAATAAAAAAGAAATTTTTCAACAATAAATAAATTTTTAACAAATTTATGTAAATAAACAAAACAAAAAAAAACAAGTTTTTAATCAAATAGTCAAACTTTTAACAAGATTCAGATTTTCAACCAAGAAAGATTTTTCAATCAATAAATGTAAATTGTAAGCAAAAAAGTTCATTTTCAATCATTTCATTTTTTATCAATATATTTCATTATACTTACCAACAAGGTTTGGAAAAATTGACAAAAGGAACAATAAAGTACCAAACCAGTACCTCATTTACTTGAAATATGTGGAACTTTTTAAAACATTTGAAAAATAATTTTGAAAACATATTATCATTCTTAAAAATTTTTCAGACTTTATAAACCAGTGCCTAAACCACTCGGTTTTATAAATATTTAAGCACTTTTTATAAGTTTGAAAGTGATGAGGAAAAATTTTGTTAATTTAAACATCCAGCACAATGTGGAAGATCTGTAAAAAGCAAATAAGCATTTGGGGTGACGACCTCATTTAAATTTTCAATCCAAAAATATTAATAAAAGTATAGTATAATAAATTGTTTCTGATATACAGAAGTTTATTGATGGAATCGAAGTAATACAGAGTGAATGTAATGAGCGTAAAATGCTAACAGGTAGAATACAAGTTACTCGCGCAAGATCCAGTTCAAAAATAAAAAATACAGATTGCCGCCGTACAGGCCTCATCAGTCGAACATATGATTCCGCAAACTCGCCACAAGGAGGCGACAGGTGTCGCGCGCGTAGATTTTAAAATCCTAACACCTCCCCTCGAGTTAAGGGACTTTCATTCTTTACATTCTATTGGGGGTGGTGATTCAGACCACAATTTTCCACACACCACACATGTTTTGGCCTCGGCAGACCTTTAGTAAGCATATCGGCAACTTGCTTATCCGTAGGGATATGGCACAAGGTCAGTTCCTTTTTCTTAACTAATTCTCGAATAAAATGGTGCCTCATGTCGATGTGCTTACTACGCGCATGAAAGGTTGGATTTTCTGCTAGTTTTATTGCGCTGTTATTGTCACAAGGTATACAAATATTCGCTGCATCCCCGAAACCAACTTTATGCAAAAAACGACGCAAAAAGATACATTCCTTTGCCGCTTCGGCTAACGCTATGTACTCGGCCTCGGTAGTAGAGAGCGCACCCGTTCTTTGCTTTTTAGCGTCCCAGGAAATAGGCGAACCGTTCAACAGAAAAACGTACCTGGTAAACAAACGACGATCCTCGACGTTACTTCCCTAATCCGCGTCCACAAAACCTTGCACCGGCTCGTGACCCTTCTCGAAGGATGAACCAATGTCCATAGTAGCCTTGAGGTAACAGAGAACACGCTTAGCAGCTTTCCAATGCTCTTCGCCGTGACAGTTGTTAAATTGCCCCAGGTAACTCACAGCAAAGCTGATGTCTGGTCTCGTTGCGGTCGCCAAGTAGTTCAGAGCACCAACTAGCTATCTATATGGTGTTTTGACGTCGTCGTCGGTCATAGCTGTCTTTTTCGTCAACTTCAGTCCGCTGTCGATTGGTGTAGACACCGGGTTAGCTTCGGTCATTCCGAATCGACTCAACAAATCGTTAATGTAGCTGCGTTGTTGCATCAGAATACGGTCGTCGCTCCTCGTGAATTAAATGCCCAAGCAGTAACTCACTTCTCCTAGTATCTTGATCTCAAAGTGACTTGATAGGTGCTTTTCGATCCGTGTGATCTTGTTCAGTCCTTTGTAGATGATCAATATGTCGTCGACGTAGATAACGATAATGACAGCATCCTCCCCTGCACCTATGAAGTACACGCATGGATCAGCCTGAGATTGAATGGCACCTAGTTCCAACAGGGTCTTGTGCAGGGTCAGGTTCCAGCTTCGTCCAGCTTGCTTCAACCCGTAGAGGGATTTGTTTAGGAGACAGACTTTATCCCCGTTTCGCAGCTTCACCATCGTGTCTTTGGCCTTTCTTCCGATATCACTATCTCCTTCTCACTCGATGATTCTCTTAAGAATGTTGGCTAAGTCCTTTGGCGGTTCCATTAGGATCTTTTTTTCTAGTATGCCATTTAGGTATGTGGCAGTCACGTCGAGTTGTCGTATCTTCATTCCGCTTCGAGCTGCAAGTGCCGTCATCAATCTGATCGATCCCAGTCGGGCCACAGGTACGAAAGTGTCGGAGAAGTGGATCTCCGGACATTGTCTGAAGCCCTGAGCTACCAGACGTGCTTTTCTTTTCTCCAAACTCCCGTCCGATTTCATCTTGTTTCGAAAAGCGATGCGGCTGCCAATGATTTTCTCGTTCTTCGGTTGATCCACCAGGGTCCAGGTGTTATTCTTGATAATTGATTTTATCTCGTTATCGATGGCGTCGTGCAAACTTTTCACGTCCGGACCTGACAGGGCCTGCTTCATAGATACTTCGGACAGCATGACCTGGTCTTCTTCTTCACCTTCTTCATAGATAATTTTTTCTGGCAGAGAGAGCTGATAGATTTTTCGGGGTCTGCCTTTCATACCAGTCCTCTCTAACGCAGGCCTGCCTTGGCCTCTTCTGGGTCTTAGAACTATTTCTTCTTGTTCGAGGGGTTCATGATCCTCTACTTCGCCTTATTCGGGCTCGGCTTCGTTTTCGGCGTCAGTCGGTAGATTCTGTAGCGGGATGGCTACGCAGTCTTCGAAGTGACTTCTTTCTTCTTCGTCGCCGCTGTCATCGGGTATGTCGTCAGGGAAGATAACGTCGAGAACCTGAGGTTTTCGCTCACCTTAGTCAGTAAATTTTATATCTCGACTAATTAAGACTTGCTTGTCTTCAACAAACCAAATTCTGTAACCCTTACTCTCGTCTGCATACCCGACAAATATTCCGTCTTTCCCCCGCGGCTCGAACTTGCCCTTTCCTGGCACCCTATCTAAATAAACAACCTTGCAACCTAACACTCTAAGATGGATTAAGTCAGGTACCTCCCCTGTCCACACCTCATACGGTGTTAGCCCGTTTAGACTTTTCGAAGGACAGCGATTACGTATGTAATTGGCCGTATTAACAGCTTCGCCCCAAAACGAGTGAAGTAACCCGGACTCTACGAGCATACACCGTGCCATCTCTTGGAGTGTACGGTTTTTGCATTCCGCCACGCCGTTTTGTTCGGGGTTAAACGGAATTGTTAAGCGTGTTGCGATGCCACGTCCTTTCAAATACTCTGTAAAATCATAACCGATATATTCTTTCCTGTTATCAGATTGTAGACATTTTACCGTAACACCTTTTTGATTTTCAACACCTGCAAAATAATCAATTGTTGCTTTTAACGCTACTGATTTTGACCGAATAAAACGGACCTCGCACCATCTCGATTTATCGTCAATGAACTCGATAAAATATAGCGACCGAGGTAGTGACTCAACCCTCACTGGTCCACAGGCATCCGTGTGAATTAAATCGAGCAAATTTGAGGACCGTCTTTTCGAATATTTAGCGAACGGAGTGCGCGTCATTTTAGCTTTAAAGCAAACATCGCAATTTAACTCACACGACTTAAAATCACAATCAATTCCCCCAATTTTTCCTTCGCGTTTCGCGGTCATAATATCCCTCGCGTTCGCGTGTCCCAGGCGACGATGCCATTTTTCAAGATCGGAAATGTTTTGTTTTGACGCAATAGCCGCGATACCATTTTGATTACCCTCTTGCAGATAATATAAATCTCCGATTCGTTTTGCATATAAATTAACTTTCCCTTCTGAATCCACAATAATCGCATTACTTTATTTAAAATGAATTTCGAGCGCGTGACCAGTGATTTTACTAACAGAAACTAAGTTCAATCTCAGATCTGGTACAAGCAACGCATCATTTAGAAAGACGTTCTTTTTCTCGCCGAATGTATCAGCCACGAATCGCGCCGTTCCCGATCCGGTAATTTCGGTGGACGAATTATTCGCAAGATTCAAAGGACCGCGATCACAATTTATAACCTCACAAAAATCCTCGGCCCGGTTACATATATGTGATGTGGCGCCGCTGTCGAGACACCACTTTTTGTCACGACTTTCTGACCCGATTTTATTAACTTCAAAGGCATTTGAACATACGTTCGCGTTCGCGGTTGGTTGTTTAAAATTTCGACAATTCGCGGCTTTATGTCCTTTCCGATTACATTTGAAGCAACGAAACGTACTGTTACTGCCCGATTTATACCGATTCGATTTATCTAAACTTTCCCCTTTTTCAGGTTCCGGTTTTGCTTTTTCCTCACGCCGATAAAAATTCCCTTTCGCGATCATGACGTTCGAATTTTCGCTAAGCGTATCCTTTTTTGGTGCGTCGCTTTCCTCAATAATTTTTATTTTGAGAATATCGGGACTCGGTAGCTCGTCTCGTGATTCAATAGCACATCTGAAGTTCTCGAATTTCAACGGTAAACTATACAACAACATTACGGCCAACAAATCTGGATTTATAGCAATATCCATATCGTTTAATTTATCGACCGTATCAAAAAACTGATTCACGTGTTCTCGCGTGTCGCCATTTTCGGTCATTTTATGTAATGTTAAGCTTTTTAATAGCGGCGCTTTTCTTGCCGGTCCGGACGACTGATAAATCGATTCAAGTTTTAACCACAATTCGCGAGCAGTTGCACAATTTTTTACTTGCTTTAATTCACTCGGATGTATAGACAAAATGATCTCCGATAGCGCGTTACTATCGTTCGTCTTCCACGTGGCCACTTCGTTTGCGTTCGATCCATTCTCGTTCAGCACGACTTCCTGCACTGTTCCGTCCGCATAACCCCATAATTTATTTTTTACTAAAATAGCCCTCATCTGTAGCTTCCATGTATCGAATTTACTTTTCTTTAACGGTTCAATTCAAGCCATGCTTTCACCACTCATTTTCGATACGATATAACGAAGAAAAAGAATAAGTCCGCGGACACTTTTTATGAACAGAGCTTACTTAGATAAATCTCGACGCTCGCCTCTTAAACTGGTAAATCACGCTGATTCTGGGCCCATAACCTGTTTCTGATATACAGCAGTTTGATGAAAGCGAAGTAATACAGAATGAATATAATGAGCGTAAAATGCTAACAGGTAGAATACAAGTTACTCGCCGAAGATCCAGTTCAAAAATGAAGAATACAGATTGCCGCCGCACAAGCCTCATCAGTCGAACATAGGGTTTCGCAAACTCGCCACAAGGAGGCGACAGGTGTTGCGCGCGTAAATTTTAAAATCCTAACAGAAATTAAGCCTGTTCTTTGAAAGATGGACAAACGCTGATTGTTTATGAAAAATATGTAAATAACGTTAATTTACAACAAAAACACATAGGAAAGACTTATTTAGATATATTTAGATATATTTCTAAACATCGTTTAAATAATTAATAATTATTGTAAATTTGAAAAGTAGCATAAGAAATAGTTATCAGAACAACATTCCTTATTGACTTTTTAAACAAATTGAGCATATTGTTTGAAAAATAGCCAAACTCTTAATCTTTTTAATTAAAATTGTTTAAATAATTTATGACTCTTGAAATTTTTGGAAGCATTATACAAAAAAGTAATTAAAAATATATTCTTAGCTAATTCTATGAAAGAATGCAGCCTATTCGTTGAAAAATTTGGATTTTGTGCTTTGTTTTTCAAAAAACGACCGGAAAAATTTAAAAAGGTTTGAAATGAACAAAATACCAGCGTTTTTTCTAGAAAAATAGAAATTTATTTTTTCAAAAAACCCACCTTTTAATGTGTCGCAAATTTTTTTGAACTTATTCTTTGCTACAATCAAATTATCTAAAAGAAAATTGTCTAAAAAAAGCCTTATACAAAAGTATCTTGTTGTTTAGCGATATCCTTCATAGTTTACGAGCAAAATGTGAAGATTAAAATTTTATGAAAAGAAATTCTTCCAGCCTCAAAAATGGTTTAACCCGCGTGATGCTGAAAAGATGCCTTTCTTCAATTAGCAAAAATTTAAAAATATTTAGAAGAATAAAAACGGTGGGGTTTTCCAAAAAATATTATGTTTTTCATTTTTTCAAATTTAAAAAAAAATTGATAAGATTTTATTTTTATTTTATATTAACTTTTATTCGTATCATCCATTGTTTCCCAGAAAAAGTAGGTATTAAATTTGATTTTAAGAAAAAGCATTCTGCTGGCTACAAAAGTTATTCACCAAGCATCAAACTTACAAGATATCTTCATTGCCAAAGAACAAGTTCAAACAAAATTGATGAAAAATTTTAGTATCAATTAGATCAAAAGTTATAGAGTTTTAAATACAAAATTTAGAGTTTTATGAAAAAAGCGCAAAATTCAGATACGTATAATCTTTTAAGAATTTTTTTTTTGTAGAACCTTGTCTGATTTAAAATGGATTCGTTCGTTGTCAAAAAAATTATTATAAATATTTAAAAAAATTTAATATTCGATAATAATTCCTAATTTTTTATAATAATGGAAAAAGTTTTTTCTTTTATATTTTTTTTTTCTTTTTCATCATTATTAAAATTTAGGACCAGACCCAACTTTTTTAGTGCTTCTTATTTATTATCCAAAATTTTTAACTCAATTTGGTTCTTCGTATGAAAATAAGTTAGTAAATAATAAAAAAGCCAGCAGGGTAGGAATCTGGTCACGTGACTCACTCGTCACATGGCCTTAAATCCGAAAATTATAGTTGGACACGGACAGAAAAAAAAACGGGAAGAACTCCCAAAATAGAACCGCTCATAAGATCCATTTTCTTGTGGATGTCCATGAATAATTAATATGAAATTAAACAAAACGGTTCTTCAGGAATATTTATATTGAATATGATTCACATAGGAAATTTGAAAAACATTTTAAATATCTATTTTATTTGAGACAAATATATTAACAAAAAAGAAAGGGATTGATTGAGAAAAGATCCTTTCGATTTTTTATGTAATATATGTTCATCACTTAAAAGACTAAGCACAGTTAGAAATTTCAGAAAAAGTATGAAACTTTCTAATTATCTGGAAGAAGATAGTTGCAATCCATAATGAACTGTTTAAACAATTTTATTTGTTAACTTTCATTATTAATTATCTCATAAAGTGAAAACAAAACAAAAATTTGAATTTTGCAGCAAAAATTGCAAATTTCAGTAATTAGTCAAAGGGAATATTTTTGAAAATAATAATAGATTGTTTGAACAATTATGATTGGTATTGAGAAGTATTGGTATTGAAAAGTTGAAAATAAGTGAAAAAAATTCTAAAAAGTGCAATTTTTTAAATATATATAAAGAGATAATTTCTCAATTTCTCTTATGGGATTTTTTTGGGATTCTATAAAATAGACTTATGGGGAAGACATGAGAAAAATATGTTTTCATTAGTATCATATTGCTAATTGTAGAAATAAATTCCGAGTTTCAACTCGATACTCCTAATATTGATGAACCGAATAAAATTTGAAAATCGTATTTTTATCTGATGTAAAATACATGTTAAACTTAATGGGGCTTCCGGAACTTCTAATTAGAATTTTTAAGAAAATTAATTTTTTTGGATACCCTTGAAATACTTAAGGGCATGTGATACTTCCAAAATTATTAAATTTTGAAAATTTGTATTAATATGATACATTTTCGTGAAAGTCACTGCAAAGGGTTTTTTTGTCATCGACAGGAATATGAGTCTAAATTCAGATATTTTAAGTTTGACCCAAATTTTAAAAGTTTAATAATTTTATAGATTTACATGAAAGTCAGTACTATATTGTTAAAAACCTATTTCTTCTTTCTAGTTGAAAATAAAGTTCTTCAAATAAAAATTAAACTATTTTATTTTCGAATAAAAGTTTTTTAATGTAAATTCAAGTGTTTAATTGAAAACTTATCTTTTTTAGTTTAAAATTCTCACTCACTATTAAAAGTTCGTCCGTTTTTTGGTGGACAATGAAACTTTTTTTTTAATTTATCTTTTGGGTTGAACATTTATCTTTTTCAGATATATGTTCATTATTTACCTGCAAGTTTATCACTGGGTACGAATTGAAATATTTGGTTCAGAATTTGTTTTGGTTTCAATTTGAACCGTAACTTTTTAGCTAAAAATTTGAATATTCCATTTTTGGCTAAAGATTAATTTTTTGTAATGAAAATTAGAAACTTGACATTACCGGATTTAAGAATTTTGTTTAAAAGCTTTTCTTTTTGGTTGGAAATTTTTTTTTTATTAAAAAATCAAATGTTTCATTTTCGTTTAAAAATTCATGTTTTTTCAATTGAAAAATTCATATTTTTTGGTTTAATTTAAATGTTCTATATTTTATTAAAAATTGTATTGGTCGTTGAGAATTTATTTGTTTGTTGTTAAAAGTAGAACTACTTTGTTAAGCATAAATGTTTTTGTTGAAGATTCATTAATTTAGTCAAAACTTTTAGTGAAAATGTGAATTTATTAACTCAAAATACAAAGATCCCATTTGTGGTAGAAAATTGATATTTTTAATTCAAAATTCTAAAAGTTGGCTCTTAATTTTAAATTTCAATTAATTTGGTAGATTTACGTGAAAATAAGTAGGGAACAATTTTTCGAGACACATGATACAAATTTGGGGTCAAAAATAAAGAATTCCAAAATTAGACGCGAATTATTTACTTTTTAATTAATTTGGTAGATTTTTGAGAAAGTCACTGTGAAGAGGTTTCTCGGGTTATAGGCATGTATTTGAGGTATCAATTCAAAAATGTGACTCAATTTTCGAAATTTTTACTAAATTGGTCGATTTTTGTAAAAGTTTGTCCTAAGGATTTTTTCAAATAATAGAAAACGAATTTGGGGTGAAAATTAAAAATTTCAGAAATTGTATCGAATTCTGAAAATGCTATTAATTTGGTAAATTTCCAGAAACGTTAGTACAAGGAGATTTTTCCAGTCAAAGCGCTCGAATTTGGGATCAAAAGTAAAATATTCGAAAATTTGAACCAAATTTCCAATTATTGAAAATTTTTATTAATTTGGCAGGTTTTCATGAAAATCAGTAAGATGGAAGTTTTCAAGTCATAGTACACGAATTTTGGGTCGTAATCCCAGCATTTGATTCAAATTTGGAAACATTATTAATTGGATAGATTTCTATCAAACTTAATAGGGGATGGTTTTGCAAGACATATAACACGAAAATAGGGGTAAAAATTCCAAAATTTGACTCATATTTTGAAAATCTTATTATTTTGTCAGATTTGCATAAAGTTATCATAAAGTTATGATCAAGTCAAGATTTAAAAATTCCGAAAATGGACTCAAAATTTACAAATTCAACCAGTTCAGTAGATTTCTGTGAAATTTAGAAGGAGGGGGATTTGAGGGTACAAAATAAAAATTTGGGGTTCTGATTTATACAATATTATTGAAATGATAGATTTCTATGAATTTTAAAAATAAAGGGGCTTTTCGAGTTTCCAAATATGAATTTTGTTGCAAAATTCCAAAATTTAACACCAATTTTAAAAAGGAACGATTTTTCAATAAAATATTCAAAGTTTTAATACAAGAAATAAATCTTTGACAACAAAAAATGTATTAAAATTGTTGAACATTCAAACAAAAACATTAATTTTTAACCAAGAAGATTAATTTTCTGCTCAATATTAATTTTAAAAAGGGCTACAGAAAGAAGACAACAAAAATGCACACTCACCTTTCTTGTCTTTTATTTCCTAATATTAAAAGCAGAAACAATTTAAAATTCCAGAATAACATATTTTTTAGTAACTAGAGTCCAAATAAGCCAATCAGGTCATATTTTCCCAAAAAATGCAAAAAGAGACGTAAAAACGACGAAAACAGCGTTTTTTCTTGTATATTTTGTATAAAAACAAAAGATTTGTATATCCCGTCGACTTTACAACCATATTTATATGTCTTTTGGGTCGCTGAATCTGAATCCGGGGTCCGAAGGACTATGCCAGTTCAGATTTCACCATAAAAAGCATAACTATAGTCGAAAATTGGCCATTTCGATTTTCTCCGTTAATATTTGTATTTTATACTCACGCAAACCTCAATCTTAAACATACAAAGCCCAAGTGAAAGAAGCCAGAATTCATAACCCTAAATCTGTCAAGCCCAAACTCAGAAATTCTTAAAACACATATCCTGAATTCATACAGCGTAATGAAGCGCAAATTGTCAAAAATGACAGCAATTCTATCTGTTGAAAATGTAAAACTTCTGCCGCGTTTTACATAGGTTAAATGAAGGTTCAATGATCGATAGACCGGTCAAGCATTTCATATTTAAGAGGCTGTAAATGTCCTTCTTTTCCCTTAACTTCCAAAGACCTACGAACTCACGGCAATCCATCTCATAAATCCTTAATGTACTCATCAATACTCATGAATTCCAAACCACATTGAGAGAAATCGGTAGAGATTAATTCACGGGACGGCTCCTCGATCTAATAACCAGCTTTTGCCGTGAAAAGACAGCAAGGAATAGAGATACAAGGTCACTCTTTCGTCCGAGAACTGTTTTCTCAGAAGCTTCGACTTGAGAGGGAAGGTGTCGAAGTTTCACGCGTTAGGCCACGCCCCTTCGCTCGCTCAAGTCTCCATCTCATCGCTTTTAGATCAAACAACGAGAAATAAAATCGAGCGCGATTTATATTTGCGTGGCTATTTATGTCCGGTAACTATAACAGTGATCCAACGATCCAAACAGTTATGGCACGTAAACAGCTCACTAATTCCAACCAGTCAACTACTTTTGAAGCACATCAATGCCAA
>NC_046657.1:56615551-56617585 GCF_010883055.1 Belonocnema kinseyi
ATTAAAAGAGTTTCATGTCCGGCCGACTTTACAACCATATCTTTATATCTTTTGGGTCGCTCAATCTGAATCTAGGGTTCCAATAGTCCCATCTGGGTGTTCCATGAGCATGATTCCCCTTGCCTGAAATTGTAGGATCTAAGAAAAATAAAACAATTTTTTTGGAATAAGTTTTATTTACTTTCAGCATTACCCAGGAACAACGGCGTGGACGTAGTAAATTCTGTTCCCTTTGGGGTGCTGGATTAGCGTGAGTCCCCTTGCCTCTCACGTTATGGTGCTATATTAGCATGAGTCCCTTCGTCTTTCTAGATCGGGGTGCTGAATTAGTGTGAGTTCCCCTTGCCTCTCACGTTGGGGTGCTAGATTAGCGTGTGTCCCCTCGTCTCTCACGATTTTATTCGACAATATCGGACTCTTTTTTTCAAAAGATCTACGGAGTGAGTGTCGCTTCCGTTTAGTTCCCTTTGAAACTGGATCTCGTGTTAATGACCAACAGTAGTCAGCCATCATATTAAAATCCCAATGTCCCTTATGTCTACGCTCTATCTCTTTGATGTCTTGGTGAAAACGTTCGCCTTGTTCTTCACTAAAATCTCCCAGATTCTTTGGAAACTCGTCAATGTGAGAATCAAGAAAATGGAGCTTCAAGTTCATTAGACAACCCAATTCACCAAAATTTGAAACCATATCAGAAACAATTTTTTTGTAATCTGCGCTTTTGTGATTGCCTAAAAAATTTTCAACAACCATCTCAAAACTTTGCCAGGCAGCCTTTTCAGTGTCTGTCATTTTTTTAATGAATTCCGGATCCCGCAAAATTTTTCGTATTTGTGGTCCATTAAATACACCCGCTTTCAACTTCGCTTCGGAAAGTTGTGGAAATTGATTGCTCAAGTATAGAAAGCAGTCACCGTCAATATCAAGAGCTTTGACAAATTGCTTCATAAGACCAAGCTTGATATGAAGTGGTGGAATTAAAATATCTTTTGGATTGACTAAAGGTTTTTCAATTATGTTCAATTTTCCTACGTCAAATGATGTTCTTTTTGGCCGTATCTTTTTTTTATAATGCTTGATGCGATTTCTACTGTCCCATAAAAACAAGTAACAGGGTGTTATTGTAAACCCTGATTGCTGTCCCAATAAAATCCCAAGAACTTTCAGATCTCCAGACAACTTCCATTCATGCGTTGAGTAGTTAATTTTTTCCAGAAGAAGTTTAAGAGTACTATAGTCTTCTTTCAATTCCGTAGAATGTGCAACTGGAATTGGAGCATAAACATTAGTATTGTGCAGTAATACTGCTTTCAGGCTGCGCATGGAAGCGTCAGTAAATAGTCTCCAATCTTCTGGTTTATAAATACCGGGTTTCATCTTTTCCATCAACCCATCAATATTATCACAGTACACTAATTTTCCCTTTTCATTAACTTCAGAATTAAAGTATTGTCTAAAACCTTTTTCTCTATTCCTACAAGAACTTATTTTTATTTTCTCAGCAAACAAATTTTTTTTCTTGAAAATGGAAGCTAAATATTCTATACCATCTTTAGCAAGTCTTAGATCTCGTGCACAGTCATTAAATTCTGCCCACGTAAATAACTCTGGAGCAGCACGGTTTTCGCTATGTGGAAGGTACTGTTCTTTATCTTCATCGTTGTATTCATCGTCATCATATTCAATACCATCTTCGTCATAATCATCATATTTATCATTTTTCAGATTACCGTATGAGTCGTCTCTCTGCTCACTGACAATTTCCTGAAGGTTTTTGAAGTATCGTTATCTTCCTCTGGTTTCGTGACGCTAGATACATCAGCATATTTGACACTACCTTTATTTTTTCTATTTATTCCATTAAGATTGGTCATATAGAAGTAGCAGTCCTCCTCTCGCAAAGGTTGCCTCCATATAATTGGTTTTCTAATCTTAAGTGTTTTCTTATTGCCTTCATTACTTTTGTGACGAGTAAGTGACTGAAAACATGCACCACAAACGTTATGAGGAACCCAGTTTTCAGTTTGGTTTTGG
>NC_046657.1:56617685-56635169 GCF_010883055.1 Belonocnema kinseyi
CAGACCACATTTTTTTCTTGTGTGCCTGTGTATGAAAAAAGAACTGAAATCTTTGTAAATGAAAGCTCAAATTTAAAAAAAAAAGTAGTTTTTTTCTTAATTCATCTGTTTTAGTACAAATTTCATCATTCTTCGATAAAATTGAAATGCAAATATGTGGTAGACAATTAAAAGTATTTTCTTAAATTTTCATGATTTTTGGTTAAAGAAATTTGTCTTTTTGGTTTGAAAGTTCAACTTTTTTATAATTAATTTTATAATAATTTTATAATTTAATTATTCCCAAAAAATTGTAATACAAATGTATCTGTTTTAAGAAATACTTTTTTTGTTGGAAAAAATACAACTACTTGTTAGACAATTAAACAATTCTGTTTTTAACGAAAAATAAATTTTTACACACAACATTGAATTTTTATCTCAAAATATGACTTTTCAGTAAAAAGTAATTTTCTAAGAAACTGATGCATTTTTACCCAACAAACATGAAATTTCCAGCACAGACAATTATTTTTTTTATTTAAAAGGAGAATTTTCAACTAAAAAAATAAAACTTATAAAAAAAGTCACATTTTTAGTTAAAAAATTAATTTTAAACCAAAAATGGGCTAAAAATAATTTTTAACTAAGAAGTTGGATTTTTGTATGAAAAAAATGTGAGAAATAAAAAAAAATACTTTTTTTAAAAAGCGATTTTTTCACTGAAGATGCAATTTTTTTGTAGAAACTTATTTCTTGTTTAAAAATATGTATTTTGACTGTGAAAAGTCAACTAAAATCTTTGTAAACGATAATTCAACTTTTTTTCCAATTGTACCTTTTTTATTTAATAATTCATCTCTTTTAGTAGAAATATATTTTTTTAATGCGAAAATGCAACTTTTGGTTAAAAATTATTTTCAGCCTCTTTTTTATTTAAAATACATTTTTTTAATAAATATGTGACTTTTGAATTATTGTAAGTTTGAACTTTTTCAGATGAAAATTCAACTTTTTTGTTTTAAAAAGGTTGTTTTTTTTTATAAATTTTATATATTTTAATTGAAATATAAATTATGGCATTTAACTGTTGGGAATTAATCTTTTCAGGTTGAAAATGGAAATATTATGTTCAAAATTCAAAATTTAAAATTCAAAATTCAAACTTCAAAATTCAATTTTGAATTAATTAATAAATCTGAAAATTTTTTATTTGTATATATGAAATACTGTTTTGTTTTCTTTATGATTACTTAATAACAATATTTTTTACTTTAGTGAATCCTTTGAGATATTTTGATAAAAATCATAAGTCAAATTATTCTGTTGTGATTAAATGTTAATATTTATCGAATTTTTTGTATAGACATGTAATTTTTTCGGTTCGAAATTCATCTGCTTGATTAAAAATTAAACTATTTCATTTAAAATTTATTTTATTTGGTTGAAAATTGATCCTTTTTGATTAAAAAACATTCAATTATTTTGAAAATTCGTTTTTTGTTCTTTGCTAAAAATGAATGTTAGTTAAAAATATAGCTATACCATTTTTGATCAAGAATAGAGGGAAATTTACTTTATGATCAAATTTCATTTTTTTTTTTTTTTGAAAAGGCAACTGATATCTTTTTTGGATAAAAATTGTAATATTTTTATGAAAATCTGTCTTTTTAGTTTACCAATTTACCTATTTTAGTAGAAATTACAACCTTCTCGAATAAAATGCAAATTTTTGGTTCAAAATTCAACAATTTTGTTGATAAGTCATCCTTTTTAGTTAATAATTTAACTATTTTGTAAAAAATTAACTTTCCCTTTAAAACTCATATTTGCCATTGAAAAGTTAAAATAAATTCTTTTTTGGATAAAAATTTAATTTTTTGTTGAAAGTTTGCCTTTTTGATTGAAAAAATCATCTGTTTTAGTAGAAATTTAATATTTTTGGATAAAAATGAAACTGCTTGATTCAAATGAATATCCTCTGATTGAGAATGCAACAACTTTGTTTGACAATTTTGGATAAACCATTTTTTTTAATTCGCCTCTTTGGTTGAATATTAATATTTTGGCTTGAAGGTTCAATAATTTAGGTGATCATTTTATTCTTTCATTTTCGAAAATAATTATTTATTGAAAATTTGTATTTGTTCCAAATGCCAAAATATGCGTTTTAAACAAATAATACATTTTCTAGGTAATAGTTGATTTTTCAACCAAAAAAGATGACTTTACAACAAAATTGTAGGAATTTTCAACCAAAAACTTGAATTTTTATCCAAGAAAGATGCTTGTTAACTAAAATAGATAAAGTTTTAAACTAAAAAGACAAATTTTCATAAAAATATTTAAATTTGTAATTCATCTAAAAACAAATTTTTAACCAATTTAGTAACATTTTGAACTAAATAAATTAATTTTTAATTAAATTCTCGCGTATTCAATAAAAACGTTTTTTTTAAACACTCAGTGGAATTTTCAAACCAGAAGATGAATTTTCTACCAAAAAAGACGAATTTTTAACTAAACAGATGTACTTCCAACCACAAAGATTATATTTTTATTTAAAAAATTGAAATCATAATATGTAATTTTATTAGAAATAACTTCATTTAAAAAATAGTAAATTCCACTACAAAATATTGTTAAAGTTTAACATTCTTCCGTGGTATAAAATTTATTTTCCTGCAATTTACTGGATACAAAATTAGTAGACATGATTTATTTTACTTACATCTGTCAGGTATAATAATTTATTCTAATCGTTTCAACATATTTTTACAAAATTAGTGTTTAATTGAAAGACAATTACTAAAAATAATAATATTTATGAAAATAAATAAATAATAATATTTTCTTCACAAAAATAGAAAGTTTTCATAATAAGTTGTACCGTTTGTCTTGGTTTACATGCTTAATTTTTATGTTTTTTACATTCTTATCAGAGAAGGTATTAGATTTGTGTAAAATTAGACCCCCCCCCTCCCCAGTTTTTGTCAAATCTCCACGATTTGAGACCTCCTGAATCCAAAAAACAGGTTTTTACGAAGGTGCCTGTCTGTCTGCCTGTCTGCCTGTCTGTCTGTGAACATGATAACTTTTGAAAAAAGTAATCTATTAGATTGCCCTTGAGTACACTCGTTTAGTGTCCTAAACTAAAGGTCAAGTTCGTTAGCCAGCTATTTTGGATGAAATTTCAAAAAGTGGGCACATTTTAAATATTTTTGAGACCACTTTTTTAAAAAATCAAACATTCTCCGTACTGTTATTCATAGTATTCAAAAAATTTAACAATTTATCGTTATGACTTTTTTAGAAAAATCAAAAATTACTAGAGTTATAGCATTTTCTAAATCCAAAAAAACAAACTAAAATTAACAATTTAGGCCAAACAACACATGACACGAAAAAGCGTCTGTAGAAGAATAACGTTTCTTTTTGAAAGCCCTACAAGATTATGATAAAATCTTTTCCAATTTAATCGAAAAGTTGAAAATTCCAAATTTGATCTTACAAAAAAATTTTGAAACCACATTTTTTCAAGATGTGAAAATTCTATGCATGGTTTTTCATACTACTTCAAGATTACAATTTATCTTTTCGGCATTTTTCTATAAAAAGAAAATTGTCAGAGTTAGAGCTTTTTCAATATCCATAAAAACAAACTAAAATGAACACCTTAGGCCAAACAACGCATGATATGAAAAAAGTCAGGAAAAGAAAAACTTTGCTTTTTGAAAGCCCTACAGGACTATGCTAACAACTTTTTTAATTTGGTCGAAAAGTTGAAAATTCCAAATTTTATCGTACCGAACTTTTTTGAAAATACATTTTTTCAAGATTTAAAAATTCTATGTACGGTTGTTCATAGTAATCAGAAACTCAAACAATTTATCCGAATGATTTTTTTCTATAAAAAGAAAATTACCAGAGTTAAAGCATTTTCAAAATGCAAAAAAACAAACTAAAATGAACATTTTAAGCGATTTTAAGTCAAGGGAAGAAAAGATTTGCTTTTTGAAAGCCCTACAGGACTATGATAATAACTTTTTTAATTTGGTGGAAAAGTTGAACATTCCAAATTTGATCGTACCAAAAAAAATGCAAAATTAAAAAATTCCATTTTTTGGTCAAACTATGCAAGATACGAAAAAAATGAAAGAGCTCAAATTGCGCACCCTGGAAAGAACCACAAATTGATAATGAATCACTTTTCCGTATAAGCTACGAAAAAAAATTAAACAAAAAAATTGTTCATCCAAAAAAGAGGTATAATTTTTTATAGGACACGTTGTTTTTACTTTAGTCGTAAAAAATAACATTCAAAATAAAAATATTAAATTTGTTTGAAAAAACGATACAAGGTATGAACTTAAATTACCAGACAGCAGTTGTTCGCCTAAAAAGATCTCTAAATTTATTATTAATTATTTTTCGATAAGACGAATAGATTTTCTTTTAATCGTAAAACATAAGATTAAAAATTTAAAAATTCACTTTTTGGAAAAAGCACAGAAAAGACGAAAGAGGACATAGGCTCGTATATAGGACCCTATATAGGTTCCTGTATTATACCCTATGCAGATGCGCAGTAGTTTTTATTTAATCGTAAAAAACAACATTAAAAATAGAAAATTATAAAAACAAGGAAATAAGAATTAGTATGATTCAATTTTTATGCATATTATGAATTGTAATAATATACATTTATTGAAATGATACATGCTTCAGTGCAACTTAGAATACAATTTAAAGAAAAATAAAAAAACAAGTCCAAACTAAACATGATAAATAGAATTTTCTTTATATTTTGCAATTTTGCAATAAGTAGTCCCAGGCAGGGTAGATAAAAAATGTATTATAATTGATATAAAAGTGTTGTGTATAATGTAAAAAAGTTGAGACGTTGGAAAAAATCGAGTGCGAAGCACGAGATACGTGACTAAAATGTGTTCGTTAAAGGCAAAAGAGCTTTAACAAAAAGAGATCAAAGTCACAAAATTACAGTTATCGATCCGTTCACCTTTGATTTTAAAAGGTCTGTGCCCGAATGCGGAAGAAATGCAAAGATGAAGTGCGGAGTGCGATTGCCATCAGTCGCGTGCGGTAGGTGCGCTCAAACTCTCGAGATAAGCTCTTTTAACGAAAGAGAATTCACAATTACAAAATTACAGTGGTGGATGTTTTGAGTCTTAATTTTAAAATATTTGCGCAAGAATCTGCGAAAATATAAAGACCGAGCGCAAAGCACGAGATAAACGTACAATCGAGCGCGAAGCGCGAGAACCAACAATCGCGCGCCCTAAGCTTTTGGAATTTTAATCTCTAATTCGTACTGTATTACTTTAAAAACAACTCCTTACTGGCATGCTTAGAAATCTTCCAATTGAATAGAATTTCCAAAACATAGGCTGCTTTTTTGAATTTTTGAATTCTGCAACAAAATTCGTAATTTGAGACTCAAAAACTTCCACTTTTTTAAATTTTATAGAAATCTATCATTTTAAGAATATTTAAAAAATCATAAATTTCATGGACATCTAACAATAACCCTTCTCCTACTAAATATTATGCAAATTTATCAAATCGTTTACATTTTTAATTTTGAGTCAATTTTTGGAATTTATTAATTTTGACAAAAAAGAAATTATTCTCATAATCGTAAAAGCCGCTTGCTCATTCTAGTACACCAATATAATTCGAAATAAAACATGTGGGTAACAATTTTGGAATTTATGAATATTGACCCCTATTTGCGTGTTATGTTTCCCGGAAAACCATCTTATACTAAGATCCATAGAAATCTAGCAAATTAATCAACAAAATTTAATTCAAGTCAAATTTTGAAATTTTTTACTATTGATCCTAATTTTTTGTTGTGTGACTTTCAGTTGAAAAATTAATTTTCAACTAAAAAGAATCTTCAACAAAATGGTCAAATCCAGTGATAAAAAAGCTGCTTTTAAAACTGACAACTATTGTTATTTAATACCACATTAAATTTTTTTTAAATGAGTACGATCTCGAAAAATTCCCTGAATTAAAAAAAAATCCCTGGAATTTTCTTTTCTTTTCAGTATATAAAAATTATCTAACATGAATTATTATCAATATAATGGTATCAATAATTAACAATAATGAGTTCGATATTATTTTTCAGTAGCATCATGTATTTGATATTTATGAAAAATATTTGCTACATCACCTACATCTACATTAGGTATAAACAAATTATTTTTCAACAATGAAGGACATAAGAACCATTTTTACAAGTCATCTATTTCTACCTCACTTTATTAACAATTCAAATAATCTCTTGGATTCATGATGTCTCACAAAAACACTTTGAAATTAAAAAAAAAAAGCTTATACAAAATCCTTTAAATTAAAATACATAAATGAGAAATTAAAAACGATGAAAAATTGAAGGCTATCGTATTCTTCGCCAGAATATAAATAAGAACTTTTCTTTTTAAACTGAAATATTCAGAAATTTTTCAAGGATTTAAAAATAATTAAAACTTGTAAAGATTTTCTAAGAATTCAATAAGGTTTTTTAAATTTTTTTTTAAATTAATTTTAAGAGATTTTTTAATAAAATATGAAAAGGCTTCTAAAATTGTAAACAAAATAATCTGAAAGATCTTAAACCAAATTCATTTTGCAGGATTTAATCAAAATTCAGAAAAAATTTCGTCATAAGCAATAATGATTTGATTTAATAATCATTTTTGCTCTGGTGAATAAATTATCGACTTAATGCAAGTAAAGAGTAGAATATCATTTGCAAATTTCAGAAACAACAGCACCCTCCTAGCATTAATCGAATTAAACATTATTAGCAATAATAATCGATTGATTAAACAATTAACTTTTGCAACCTTAATAAATTATTTACCTCACGCTAATTAAAAATTTGACAAAAACTGGAATTTTTTTATGAAACTGCTTTTTTTAAGCTTTATTCTAAAAAAATATTATTGCTAATAATAAATTGTTTAAACAAATAATGTTCTCAGCTGTTATTAATTATTTACCTCGTTGTGATTGAAAATTGGGCAAAAGTGTTAATCTTTTTTTAAAAAAATGAAATTTTCTAACATTATTATTTTATTATTTTATTATTAATCAATATTTATTATTATTCTATTTTCAAGACACTCCATGCGAGAAATAGTCAATTAGTTAAAAATTACCGAAAACAATCACAACTGTCTAGTTTTAATATAGAAAAAGATAGCTATAAACAATAATAATTTGTTCAAACATTATTAACAATGATGAAATTTTTTGTTGAAAAAACCAGGATTTTTTATTTCAATTACAAGAGAAAATTTCTAAAAATAATTAATAAATCGTATAAACAATTTATTCAAACATTTAGTTATCAGTATAATGTAGACTTTTATTTAACAGAAACAATTTGCATTTACAAAATGCAAAAACTCTTAATTAGCGCCAAATACTCGTAAAACTTATTTTTCACTTCTGGAGTTTTGTTGGGACCCTATAAAACACTCATGGGAGTGATAGTTTAAAATTAATTTTTGATTCGTATTCTATGGCTAACTGTGAACAAAATTTGTTTACATTTGATTCAGCTAATATTGACGATTCTGAATAAAATTTACGAAGCGCCTTTTTTTCTTATGGGAAATACGTGTTAAACTTAATGGGGCTTGCACCTGAATATAATTCTTCTAATCTAAATAATCAAATCTTCTAACAAAAAAGATTTAAATTAAAGAAAAAAATTTAGTTTGGAAGCAGAGAAATTGAAAGAAAGACGAATTAAAAAAAAACTTTATCAAAAAAGATTAATTTTCATCAAACAAGATTAATTTTTTACCCCATAGTCGAACTCTCCAAACTATGAGTTTCTAACAAAAAAGTTCATATTCAACCTGATTATTGAATTTTTAAAAAAGTAGTTTAACTTTCAACAGAATCATTTGCATTTTTTATAAAAAAGAGAAATTACTGACAAAATAGTTTAATTTTCAACAAAATAAATTGAATGAATTAAAAATATAATATCAGACTTTTCAACGAAAAGTATTTGGATTTTCTCAATGGGTTCGATTAATTTATATCAGATTTAACCCTTTCCGGCATAAATTTTTTAGAGAAATGAGTTTTCATGAAAATTGGTATATAGGGGTTTTTAGGGTCGCTGATTACGAATCTGAACTCAGACTTTGAAAATTCAAAATGACGGATCCAATATGGCGGCTAACATTTGGCATATTTTTTTCTGAAAATTGGTATACGGGGGTTTCTGCGATCACTGATCACGAATCTGAACTCAGATTTAGAAAATTCAAAATGGTGGATCCAATATGGCGACTTAAATTTGGAATATTTTTGGATTTTTTCCTTCGAATTGGTATACAGGGGTTTTTTGGAGTCGCTAATCACGAATTCGAAATCATATTTTAAAAATTTTAAATGGCGGCCAAAATTTGGAATTTTTTATTCTGAAAATTGGTGTACAGGGGTTTTTGGTATCTCTGATCACGAATCTGAACTTAGAATTTCAACATTAAAAATTGCGGGCCAAAATTCAAAATATTTCTAAATTGTTTTTTGAAAGTTGGCAAAGGCAGGGGGTCGCTGATCTTGAATCTGTATTCAAAATGACAAATATCTAGAATATTAAGGTTTGAAAAAATATAAACGTACTCACCTGAATCATGGATTAGTACCAATTTTCTGAATTTTCAAAATCTAAATTCAGATTCCTGATCAGTGACTCCAAAAATTCTTGTACACTAATTTTCTAAAAAATCCAAAAAACTTTATTATTTTGACCGCCATATTGGATCCGCCTTTTTAGATTTTCAAAGTCTGATTTTAGATTCGTGATCAGCGACCCCGAAAACCTCTGTATACCAATTTTCAGAAAAAAATCCAAAAATATTCCAATTTTCGGGCGCCATCTTGGATCTACTATTTTAAATTTTCAACATCTGAGTTCAAATTCGTGATCACTGACCCCAAAAACGCCTCTATACCAATTTTCAGATAAAATCCAAAAATATTCCCAATTTCGGCAGCCGTATTGGATCCGCCATTTTCAATTTTCAAAATCTGAGTCCAGATTCGTATTCAGCGACCCCAAAAATCCTTAAGTACCCATGTTCATAAAGATATGATGCAATTTTTTTCAATAATGAATTTTGTCAACAAAAAGGCTTTTTTATCTTTGTTTATAAGTATTAAGAAATTATTTTTAAAATTTAGACCCTTCGCGCAAAAATTTTAATTTTCTATCATCCTGCGAGCATGAAATTAAAAAAAAACCTGTGTTTCATAAATATTTCAATCCAATAAAAACTACTCTGAAATCGCAAAAAATGATATGAAAAAAGGTGAGAATACGGTATTCCCAAAATGCCGCAAAGGGTTAAGCGAAAAAATAAGAAAAAAGGGAAAAAGGAAAGTTTCTTAAAAACAGGGGGAAGGAAAGAAGAATTATTTTTAAAGAAGGGCAAAGAGGGGAATTGGGGGAATTAATGTGAAGCCTGAAATATGAAAATGCTTTTAAAATTTATGTCATTGTCATTAAACAGGTGACTGCTTCTAAGTGAAAAAACGACTAATGTTTACACGCTTAATCTATTAAGCCTTACTTTATTTAACGTTCAACATAATTCCTTTGAATATGTGTGTTGAACCCAATGCCATCATCCAATTAATTAAAAATCATGAAATAATATTATCAAAACGATTTTTTTCTCCAGATTATTAATTTATAAAGGAACTAACGCGAGAGTAATATCAAAATGTTTATCCTGCCCTCCTTCAAAACGAGCATGTAGAGCAGATAAAGAACGCTTGGTGTTCTTCACTATTTTCGGAGAAAAAAAATCCATAATTTTTTGTTTCTTGAAATTCGAATATTAAAACGTGTCACTCGGGACTTCAAAATCCCGTTTAATTAACATGGGGAAATTTTGAATTTTTGAAAAATTAAACTCATGTTCCAGAGTTTTATCGAAACGTTTTAAACTTTTTAGCGATTAAAGAGGAGTGTCTACGGAATAAAACCGTACTAATAACTTTTATTTCCAACCCACCCTCACCCTCCCCGCAGTGCCCCAAATATGAACCAAAAATCATAAAACTACATTTTTACGTATTATTGTTACTTTTTAGCAATTTCTGTCGTCTTTTTTATAAAAATTATTACTAACGGATAAGCTAAATATTTTCCATAACTTTTTAAATGATATTTAATTGTTTAAATAAATTCAAATTATTTAAACAATTATTAATTTCAAAAAATGTAAAAAATAATCGTATTTTCTGATTTAAATGTAATTGTTTGTCATTTTTGAGAGTAGTAAATCTTTCTAAAAACATTATATAATTATATAAACAATTATTCATTGTCTGTTTGCAAAATTTTTCAATATTAAGCTAATGATAGCAACTTTCTTTTAAAATTATAAAACATAAAATCTAACAAATAGAATTATGTTTCTGACTGTATAGTGTCTAGAAATAATATATTACCCACTTTTTAATTGTCTAAACAAATAGAACTTCTTTAAATGATGACTTGCAAAAACACTTTTGAAATCGTAATTAATTGTATGTGATCTATTTTATTTTATTTTTTTAATAATCAAAAAATAAGTGCTTAAGCTAATAATTTTGTTTTAACAAATAGAAATTTGTTAAAAATTAAAACAAATGTATCAAAATTATGTAATTATTCAACAAAAAGTAGTATAGGATATCAATTTGAAGAAAGTGGACATATCTGGCTCATTTAAAGAATTCAAAAAGGTTTAAGGATTTGCAAGAGATTTTGTCAAATTTTAAGGCAGTTTAGGTGATTTTAAAGAATGTCAAGCGAGTTACTGAAAAGTTATTCAACATCTGTGTGCTTAATTTCAAAAATTTTTAATGATTTTAAAAAAGTAGAAGAATTTTCAAAAAATTTCGGAGGATTTAAAGGATTTTCAAGAAAAAACTTAATGAATTTCTGAAAAATTCAAGTGATTTGAAGGAATTACTATAGGGACTTGAAGGGATCTTTAGATTTTCTTTTAAAGGAATTGAAAAATAATTCAAAAACGTTTCAAGATTTACAAGAAATTTTTTAAGGTTTTAAGACAATTTTAGTGATTTAAAAATTTTCAAAGCTATTTAAAAAGTTATTTAAAAAGATTTCAATATTCAATTTTAATTAGTTTTCGTCAATTTTTAAATTTTTTAAATGATTTCAAAGAAGTTGAAGGAAGTTCAACAAAATTTGGAGGATTTAAGGATTTCTAAGAACTCAAGTGATTTTAAGGTATTACTAGAGACTTGGCGGAATCTTAAAATTTCTTTGTAAAGGATTTAAAAATAATCTAAAAATAGTTTAAAAAGATGTAATGATTTACAAGAGATTTTGTAAGATGTTACGACAGTTTTAGTGATTTTAAAGAAACTCAAGCGGGTTATTAAAAAGTTATTAAAGCAGATGTAATGCATTTTAGAAGATTTCAAGGTATTTAAAGAAAGTGATTGATTTAAGGATTTGAAAGAGATTTTAAGGAGTAAGAAAACTTAAAGGATTTTATATTTAAAAGATTTGAATTAATTTTAGTCAATTTTACAATATTTTCAATTATTTCAAAGAAGTTGAAGGGAGTTCAGAAAAATTCGATGGACTTCAAGGATTTTCAAAATATCTTACGATATTTCTAAGGATTCAAATGATTTGAAGGATTTACTAGGGACTTGGCGGAATCTTAAAGTTTCTTGTTAAAGGATTTAAGAATAATTCAAAAAGGTTTAAAGATTTACAAGTTATTTTGTAAGATATTAAAACAGTTTTAGTGATCTTAAACAATTTCAAGCGAGTTTTTAAAAAGTTTAAAAAAGATTTTAATGAATTTGAAAAAATTCTAAGATTTCAAAGATTTTCAAAAGATTTAAAGAAATTTAAGAATTTAAATTTTCTTAAATTCCCTCAAGTGTGAATTAATTTAAATCAATTTCGAGAAACTTCGAATGATTTTAAATGATTGAAAAGAATTTGAAGGGATTTTAACAAAAATTCGGAAGAGTTTAAGGATTATCAAGAAATGTTACAGGATTTCTAAAAGATAAAGTGATTTTAAGGAATAACTAGGGACTTGACGGGATTTTAAAGTTTATTTTTAAAGGTTTTAAAAATATTTCAATAAGTTTTAGTGACTTTAAAGAATGTTAAGCAATGTATTTAAAATTTATTTGAAAGGATCTTAAATTATTTGCGAAAATTGAAAGATTTTAAGGGAATTGATTGCAAAGAATTTGAAGGGATTTAAAAAAAGTCGGAGACGTTTAAAGATTTTCGTAAGATGTCGTAACGATGTCGTAAAGACGTCGCCAAACTTTGTGCCCACTGGGTATCCTTTGAGAATCAAAAATTGGAAATAACTCAATCATCGCGATTATAGTAAACTCAATTATGAGATTGTAATCTAACGTCGAAATTTTAAAAATCTGGTTTTTAACAGATCTTTATGTTTCGGCACTCACAGAATCCGAAAATCATAAAATGTTGTAGGTTTCTGTCTGTCAGTATGTCTGTTTCTATGTCTCTTTGGCTATCTGTCTGTATGTCTGTATGTATGGTTACCTGAATGTTTTAACCAAGCTAACTTTTGATGTATTCTTCCAGTCAAGTCAGACTTTTACATTCATCTTTAAGTTTCCAAAATGAAGGTTAAGGTTGTTAAGCGGATATTTTCAACCAAAATTGAAAAATTTAGAGCATTTTCAAAATCTGAACACCTTTTTCAAATTTTAGAAGTTTGTGTCAAAGTTTCTTATTTATGTGTAGCGAAATGGCAAATTATCCAAATAAAGTTGTCAATTTTGATGAAAATTAAAAAAGTTATATCGTTTTCAACATTTTTAAAATATTCAAAACAAGAAAAAAATTTTTTAAATAAGTTACTAAATATCAGTATAAATTCCTACCAGATATAGAATATATGTATTTAGAAACTTTTCTTATGAAATTTCTTAATCAGACAAAAGTTCCGAAAGTTGGATCGTTTTCAGAAATATGAAATTTTGGTTTTTAAAAGATCCGTGATTTTAAAGCGTTCTTTTTAGTATATTTGAACAAGATTTACTAATTATCTTGATACAGTTTTTTAATTGGGCACAATCGATTAATTCCGAAGCGCGAGTTTCGTAATGAGAATGTAATCGTCAAAGCTGACGGCGCGTTAAGAACCTTCTTTAAAAAGAAATCGAAAAAAATTTCAATTACAATTGATGGCTCCAATTCCTCAGAAGTTTAAATCACAGTTTTTGATTTAAGTTATAATATTTATGATATTTGACAAGATTTAGTTAAAGTGTACGCATTAAACGTACGAAAACGAGCGCGAAGCGACAGAGCGATCTCTTCACCCCTAGGCGCGCCCAAACTTTTCGCGAAGAACCACGCACGCAGCACGCAATGAGAATTTGTTTGTATTTTTGAGTTGCTGATCAGAAAAGAAAGTCTGCAGAAAATTTGTATATGTTCATCAAATTTCGCATGTTTCATTTATTCAAATCTTTTAAAAGTTGAACTCTAAAAGATACATGTGAAAACCCAAAAGGATTCCTTTAGAGAACTTAAATAGAATATCGTGAAGAAACATTCGCAGTAAAAATAAATACTTAAAGTTATATTCAACTTAATTTCACATTTAACTTGAATTAAGAAAGTACCTGAATTGAAGTGTGCAAACTATCTTGAATAAAGCACTAACTTTTCTTTGATAAGAAATCAGCATTTTTCTACTGGAATAAAGTAAAGTATCCTCCTAAATTTCAATATTTAGTTCTGAAAGTAAGTTGAAGGCAACCTGACATAACCTCTAAGGCTTTTGTCACCTGAAATAAAGAAAGATATCTTCTCTGAATTTCAGGTTCGTATACAGCTCGTGGCCATTTATTCTTGTCGCATCCTTCTCCAATACTCCATGTCGCGTTGGTGTTTTCGCTTCACGGATTTAGAAAAGTGCTGCAGCAAAATCAGTTCCAGTTGTCAACCAATATTTTGATTGTTAATTTCATCAAAATAATTAAATTATTACAAAACTTTTTACTTCGCAACGTGAGCGCCCTTTCAATAAATTACAGAACGCAATTTTATTTAGATTTTGAACCCAACCTGCCCCCAATATACCGTTTCTTTTATTTTTCCTACTTTTCCTGTATTTTCTTACAAGTTTGAACCCAACTTGCACATTTTCTAAAACGAACAACTATTATATAAGAACAGCTGAGAAGAGTCGGTAAGGCGTGAGAAATTCCTGGTTACACTAGCTTTCAGTATACATACATTCTTACTTGAAAAGCGAGCATACCTGAATTTCAGGTCACGCCTCCCTGAATTTCAGGTCATGCCTCCCTGAATTTCAAATAGTCCCTACCTGAATTTCAGGAATCTAATTCCCTTAATTGAATAGTTCAGATGTGATTCTTAATTTCAGTTTGCATATGCTTCTTTTTGTGGCACCTTAAAATGAGCCGAATTTTCGACTTAAAATAGGTAATTTTTTGATGTGTTCATTAACTAGTCGCTTGCAAAGGGTCTTTATATTGGTACATATCCTGCAAATAATATTATTAAATCATTATATATATTCTAATTGCAATATAATTGTGAACAATAACTCTCTTTATCAAATTATTTCCATTGGCGTTTTAGTAATTGTGTGGTTCAACGTAAACATTTTCTTATTAAACATATTTAATGTGGAAGTAGGCAAAGCGAAATGTAGGTTATTTGGAAATGACTAATAAAATTGTGTTTCTTTGGATTTCCAACTGGAGGCTTCTGTGGAAGAAAGTTTATCTTCTGGAGTTATTATTTAGCAAGAAGGATTCACTTCTGTTGCAGCTTTTCAGAAACTGAAAATTTGTTTTAATTGAAACCCTAGTTTCTTTTGTGGAAGGCTTGACCATTGTGATATCATGGGACTACCAGACATAATCTTGCTGTCTATTTTTTCAGATACGAATTTCTCCAATCCCTAGAAAATAATCTATAACTCGGTTCAAAACACGTCTAGAATTTTTCTGATGATATCTACAGTTATAGCCAACTATCTTCTTATTTTCATCTAGCACATCATTTATGCAGGTGCCTGTAATATAAATATTTGTTTTGAAATTCAAGCGTTTAAGCTCAAAGAGGTGTTGAACCAAATTGACAATAAGTCTCTAATGATCAGGCAGGTATTTTCTTTAAAAGAGTATAATTTTTTTAAAACTTCAAACGAATAAATTTACTTACGGATACTGTCTTTTATTTCTGTGGTTGTGACTTTTAGGTTACTCGGAACATCTCCTGAACATTCATATACTTTCGTCATTCGATTTTCCGCATCAAGTCGACGCAATGATTTAATGCAATGATCTGCAAAATCAATGTAAATATCTGTAATAGCTATTATTCGTTTACACACAGCATGAGTCATTAAGATTCGATAAGATTCAAAATGGAGTAATAATAGTTTATTGATGAAAAAAATACTCTGAAAAAAAACACAATCTGCGATTTTCTTTGAATTGGCTTGTTATCAATTTTTAAATTTGAAAGATAATATAGCCCTTTTTTCTGTAACGAAATTCTTTTGTTATTAGGCAAAACAATTGCATGAGTTTTGGATGCAAAGTTTTGAAAACCAAGGAAAAAGAAAATACTTAAACATGGATATAATATTCACTAAAGTTACGCTGAAACAATGGTACATTGTTCGTTATTGTCTGTTAGTCAGCTATTGCGCATTTTATTTATTTTTCTAATCACTTTTAGGTAAAATATTTAAAATAAAACAGAGAGTAAAATCAAATATCTAAAAAAATTATTCCATAGAATAGGTTATAGTTACTGAATATCTATAACCCTGTTTTCTATACACTTGTCTTAAATAGCCATATTTGGGAAGATGATGGCTTTGATGTTGCTGACACTACCTTGTTCTAAGGAATACTTATCTTCTGCCGCACATATCACTAAGATTTTATTCATTAACCAAATATCGTCTGCATGTTAAGAAATGATTTTTGGTGTTGTTTTCGCCTGAAAAATTGAGTACCTCGTGTGAGACGTGATGGTTTTTCCCAATGCTGTTAAAATGCTTTTATGTTACTCAGCACTTCAGAAGGTGATTTTTTATCTTTAGGATTATGTTCGCTGGCATTTCTTGAAGTCGAGCACCGATTCTCTCTCTCATTTAACACCGAAACTTGTCATACTTCTCTTTCTCTGTTGCCCTGCCTTGGACTTAACTATCCTTAATTTTCACGAGGTCACATTTTATCAATCCTTCCTCAACCTCCAGGACAAGAAAGTTTTGAAGCAGCCAAAGAAAGACTTACCACACTCGCACTCACGACAAACTTTCTTCCAATTATGTTAAATATTGTGCCAATAAATTAAAATGAACTACCATAAAAAGTAATCTACTCTTTCATAGTTTCCCCTATAAGAGTTTACAGTTTTCTGACTCCCTGTAGGCATCTTACCCATAAAATAAGGAATATCATAATAAACATTAAATAAATTCTTTTACTCACACAGAGATTCCGCTTTAGTTTTATGCTCAAACAGTACTTGACCTTCACTTTTGTACACAACAAAGCAGAGAAAGACGAAAGCTGAAAATTGCATGACTGTGAATATTAAGAGTGAATAAGTAAAAAGTTTTCGATTAGGTTACGTTTAGGTTGTACAACTGAATAACTGAATAACTGAATATTTTGATATCATTCATGCTCAATTATCACTGCTTTATGAAGATAAAATATTGCAAAATTTAGAAGTTATGATTCATACATTTGACTAGCAACGAATATTTGCTCACCCAGATAAAAACTCTCGTCTTCAGAATCACACTAAAATTATTTATGATACAGATACTACAGCTATATGGGATGTGTTCAATTTTTCTAATATAAAGAACTTAATTTATTTCCGTGATGAGCAATTTACGTTAAATGTATTACTTTTTATGTACCTACCCGAGTAAAAATGCTTCGACTTGATTTCGACTTGGTTATATCTTGAATTCGTCTCCAAGGCAGCGATGTCTGGCTGCGTATCAAAACTGAGTCGCGACATAGGCCTTCGTCTTATTTTTATGGTGACGACAGGTAAAACGGCGTTTGCTTGTCTCAAGTCGAGCCTTGTCTTGGCTAAGACGACGTTTACTTGAATTAAGACGAGCCTTGTCTTGGCTGAGATTATCCAACCTTTTTTGGCTCATAAATGAGATTAAAATTGATTAATGAAAAATTTGTAATTATTAAATGAATTATTTTTATTTAAAAATTTAGAATCGGTGGGTCTGAACGAGTAGAACCTTTAAAATTTTCTTCAACAAAATAAAAATTGTAACTTTCTAGAAGGATCTCCTAAGCCGTTAGAAATACGTAAAAACAAACAACATTTTCAGTATCATCGTCAAACAAGTATAATACAAATAACAATCCATAAATAAGTTGAATTTATAT
>NC_046657.1:56635269-56655441 GCF_010883055.1 Belonocnema kinseyi
GATTGTTTGACGATTAACAAAGATTAGCCTTTACGACTGTTAGAAATAAAATTTTTGTTAAGACAGGTATACGCTCAAAGTTATAAACTCCACGTGTTGGAGTCATAAAAATATGACTCAAGAGATAAATTTATGTCTTCCAGACATAAAAACTTATCTCCAAGACCAAAATTTAAGTCTGGCTCCATCTTTAAACTGAGGCATGCTCAAGTCGAAGCATTTTTATTAGGGTACGTGACAATAATCAAGTCGACACCTTTTTTTTTGTAGGAAAAAGGTAATACAACCAAACATACAATTTCATTGACAAAACTTTCTAGGAATCCATTTAAAATCCATACAGATCTTCACGCTCCCAGACTGAGCGACTTTCGTTTCCATTTTCTTTCACTTTCACTTCTCCTTTAGCTCAATTTTTTCATTATTACAGGTCGATTATTTTCTTTTTTCTTATTCGCTCTTCTAGCTTCATCCAATGCCTTCATCCACTTATCGCCCAATCCATCCTCCGCTAAAATCTTTAACACATTCTCTTGCCAGCTTTCTCTTTCTTCTATTTATCTCATACATCCTTCCTATATATGCTCCTATGATTCATCCTTCCATTTACTTATTCTGCACTTTCCGTTCTTTCTCTTCTCTTAATACATCCGTTTGCTTTCCAAGTTTTTTATTTAAATCTTGCTATTCTGATCCATCTTCTCACTGCCCATACCGTTTTCATATACTTTGCCATTTCTTTCTTGTAGATCATCTTTTACTATTTATCATATTTTGATTCTTTGGTCACCTTCCAACTTTCTATTAATTTCCTTTTCCTGTCCCTTTTCTCAAAATCTTAATATCTTACTTAATCCCCAATCCTATATCTCTAGGAACAAAAAACTTCCTTCTTTTTTCTTCTTATATTGTTTAATTCAATCGCTCACCCTCTCGTATCTTCTACCTCCTTGAAACACTTTTTCGCTGACTACCCTCCCTTTTCCTCTTTTATCTCTGTCATACTTTCCTTCTCTCCTAAGTTTTCACTTCACCCCTTCTAGCAAATTCATAAAATATATTTTCCAGTCTACCTTCTAAACATCCTCGTTTATTCTTTTTCTCCCTTTGCTACATTCGGAACCGCTTCTTATCTTCACATTCCTTATCATATCAACTTCTACTTCCTCCTTAACTAATTGCTTTTTTGCTTGTGCACTATAATACTCTTTTTGCTTCTTCTATTTTTATTTCCATCTTCTCGTTTACATCTTCTGGTTTACATTCCTCTTTCCCATTTTCATATTTCTAACATTTTTCTTGAACTGTCATGTTCTTTTCATTGACCATTCCCCGCTTCATAACCTTTTAATCGTTTTTGCCTTTTTATCCATATCGTTAGTACTATATTCTTCCTCAAATTTCACTATTATGGGTAAATAATCTGAATCTACTCGTATATAATCTCCTAGCTTTAGTTTCTTGACTTTCTTGATTGCCTCAAAGTCCATTATTACACAATTAACTATCGTTCAGTTTGGTCATCTTTAGCGTATGCATGACCCTTATTCATCTCCCTCCTATATTTCCTTTATGATATCCATCCTGTCCCCCAAAAGCTCTTTAACCATTTCCCCCTCCCCATCCATTATCTTTTCTTTGGATGTTCTTTCTTGCCCTCCTCCTCCCTATTCCCTTCCTACTATATGTCTTGTTCTGGCATTCCATTCTTATCTCATTATGAACGTAATCCATCTTCCCGTTCTTTCATCTCTTTCTTATCCTTCCCTATTATACATTAATTCTTTAATCCCATCACTATTCCTTCCATTTGTCTGCCTATTTTATTCTTCATCTTTGTATTTCGAACCTGGCATTTGTAACCACCATGTAACCTCTCCTTGCATTTGTCCATCCCTGTTAGTCCAGCCACATTTCCAATAATACTATACCGTATGGTTACAAATTTCTTGTAAACTCTCTACCCCATCTTTCCAAGTCTGCAATATCGAAGTAAAATATTCTCCATTCTTCCACTTCGTTTCTCTGTATGCTTCTTACTATTTCCTACTTTCATGTCTCTCGTTTCTTTCCTTTCCTTTCCGCTTCGTTTTTTGATTCTTAATATTTCTTATTGTCTTATCTTCCATTTCTTTCTCTCTCAGTTTCCGGACACTTCATTTTTATTAACTTTTCTCTTTCCTCGTCCCAATTCCGTCATACCCTTTCTATCTGTATTTTGCCATACTTAAACTACGTTCTTGTATCTTTACTTCATTCCTCTTCACCTATTTTCCTCAGGTAATACTGCATATTACTTTCTATGGATGTCAAATCACCCTCGATTCTTTTTGAGCTCTTAAGCAAAGCTCTCTTCTTTGTCTTTTTATTCATCTCTATTACGTATCACCATTTTCGGTATTTCATCTGACGTTGAATTTTGAACTTCTATCGGCCCTCTATGTTTAATTTTGTCTCCCTTCTAACGATCTTTTCTCGACCATTCCATTCTTATGTATCTTTTGCCAGTGGTTTTATTGAAAAATTTGCATTTTTCAAGATTCTACCTTACCTTTCCTGCTTTCTCTCTCAATCCAATTCCTCTTCGTATTAATGAAGCCACCGTTTGAACCTAAGTTCTCCGCCCTCAATCTTTCCCTTTCTACAATTTTGCTGTGCATTTTGAATAATCTTGTTCTTCTTTGCCTTTTTTGTCCCTGCCTTCCATCGAACCGAATGAAAGTAACCTCTACCTATATCAACCTACGTAGCTTGCATAAATTCTGTCACTGCCGCGCTACCTCAATCTGCTAACTTACCTTTCTTCATTCTTCTCACTTCCAACCCAGCCCTGGTGCAGCAACTCGACCTCATCGGTCTTCCCACGCTGTCCATGCCACGAATAAACTAACCTCCCAGCCTGCACAAAGCAGTCTCAACTTTGTAAAATATTCCACACACGAAGTACTACAAGGAGACCGCACTCCTATAGCGGGGATGGTGGAAAAAAGCCCACAATCGCGATCGACAGTCCTAAAATTTTCATGTTCTCCCAGATGATAGCGCTACATGCGGAAACTCTAGGAACTACGAGAGCATTTGCAAACTGTTTGTGTTCAGTGGAACAAAATTTTTGTGCAAAGTGTAAGTGCTAAAAACCTACATAATAAGTCATAAAATAATGTCGCGTTGTTTTTGTAACGGCTGTGATTCGGGTAGTAGGACACAGAAAGAGAGAGGTATTACTCGCAAAATCTTCAATATCTATACTTGCATTGTATTGTTTTTATATTCCTCCTCTTGTTATAATGGCATTATTCATATAATTATATAAATTATACAAGCATTATCACTGCGTGCGTGACACCGACTGTCACTTGACATAACCAAACTTAACCTATAAACACACTCGATACTCCGTAGCAGACGACAATTTCTAATTTTATATTTTCACTGAAGAGGCGCTCTAATCTGGGAAGGCATAAAACTCTGAGGACAGGTGATCGCGGACTGGCGCCAGTCGAAATACATGGCGTGCGGTCTCCTTGTAGTACTTCGTAATTACACACCTCTTCACTGGTATGACTTTCAACCTACAATCTTTCACTCACAAACAGGGGCAACGAAACGATTTTTTTCATAGGTGGGCTCACCGAAAATATGTTTAACAATAGTAATTTAAGATAGGTATTAGGTTTTTTTATTTTCAGGTGTATTTATTTGATTGCTGGGATCCGCCAACCCATCAAAATTTGTGGGATAGCTCAAGCCAACGCATTTCACGCGGCTCGGACACCCCTGCTCACAAAACTTTGTAACATAGTCCTCCCATCAAACTACCACAAATCGCACCAAAATCGATAACACCATGGACATAGGAAACAAGGAACTTGGCATGCCATTGCGGGGGTGATGCAATGAGGGGGGAGGTCCGCCACCTTTCGATGTCCCGCGACAAACATGGCAGCGCCCACATGTTTATATTTGCATGCACAGTTTGTCGGCAAAAATGCTCGTGCGCATAATCAAATGGCACACCGTAAGATGGCGGCTCTCCCCACTCATGGAATTCTCCCCCCTCCCGTGGATTCAACCCCGCTCGCCAAGTTAGGATGGCATGTCTAGTCCCGTATTTTCTATATCCATAGATAACACAAAATCACTGCTACGTAAAAATTTTATGCCGGTAAAGCAAGTCCTAGAAATTACTTGACATATTTTAAAATCACTACAATCTTACAAATTTGTTAAAATCCCATTAAATTACTGAAACCAATTAAACATTGCTTGAAGGGTCTGCGGTCTAAACCTGTTAACTGACACTTTTTGTATGGATTGTTTTTTTGTATTTTCTAGAACATTTATTAAATACACTTAATATTTCGCAAACGAAACGGCGAAGTTCTTTTCAGTTCTTTTTTTATGAAATTTCAAAAATCCCTTTTTCATATCTACAGCATTGGTCATTAAAATCTTTTCAAATTTGCTATAATGTTCCAAATTATTAAAAATCTTACGAAATGACCAGAAATATTAAATAATTATTGAGATGAAATCTTTTCGAAATTCCTAATATACTCCAAATTTTTTTAAAGTCCACTAAATTACTGAAACCAATACAAAATTACATGAGTTCTTTTTAAATGCCGTAAAACTTTGCAAATTCTTTAAAATCTTTCGAAATCCCTTGAAATTGTTGAAAGCAACTAAAAGTTTCTTGGAAGCTTTTCAAAAACCCTAAAATCTTAAAAATTATTTACACTCTTTGTAAAAGGTTCAAAATATCTAAAATCTATTAAAACATTTTAAAAGATTATATAATTTTATGGTATTTTCAAAATTCTCAGGTGCATTGTAATAAAATTGCCAGGATTTCAGAAAATATCATATTATTTTCTATAGTTTCATGGATTTTATTAAATTTTTATGGGTTTTAAAATTTTTCAAATGTTTGAAGGCATTTCCAAAGACTTTAAAACATATTAAAGATATTGGAATTTTTTAAGATTTAGCAGGCTACCGAATACTAACTTTTACTATTTTTTTTAATGATTTTGGGTTCTCATCGATTAATGAACTTTTGCTGGCAACTTTTTTCCATGTAAAATCATAGTATTTGAAGAAATCAATGTTTGAGCTGAATGCTTATATTTGTAAGTTTTGCATATTTTTCTGGTAATCATTCTTTTTAATTTATAAAATTTTGAGTCATGATTTATTCACCTAATTTTGGTGGAGGTGACATTTAAAGATTGAAAAAAATATTTCTTTCCTACTTGTGAACCAAAGAATAATTATAATTTTTTTTAATTCTACATTTTGAATACGTGTCACTATCTCCTGCTGTAAGCTCTGTGTGTTGAAATAAGCGACATTTTTCCTTATGACGTTGATAAATAAAAAAAGTTGATTTTACTTAAGAAGATTAAATAAGATAACGAATAGTATATATAGACTGTAATGTTTAAAAGAAGATTAATTCGTTACGGAAAATTATTAAAATTGCTCAAAAATAAGTTTTGCTTGCTTCAAGAAAAATGAGGGCCCCGACCGGCATCCTGTTCTTGATCCTGGCAATTTTGCCTGAACCTAGTGGTAAGCATAACAATATATCTATAACATGGAACAAGTTTACAATGGCATACTGATTTTGTATTTCAAATAATTCCAAAAACTGTATTTAACAGATTTAAACAATAAAATAAAAAGTTATTAATTTATAATAGGAGATTATGTACCTAGGCAGTAAAGTTTAACTTTATACGAGGATGAAAAAGTTAAAGTTTGAGCCGACGGCGATGTCGGTAAAACTGCATCCGGGTATAAAACAACTGTACTGCCGTCGTCCATACGATATTTTATCTGAAATAGGCAGCATAAGAGCTCTTTTTCTAGAAAACGGCGTTTGATTGTACCCCATGCGCACGCGCGTGCGGTGACGTTAGAAGTACAAAATCCACTTCGTAGTTAAACCTAGATTTAAAATGATTTCTTTACACTCTTTTCTTTCACTTTTCTTTCACTTCTCACTCACTTCTTCCTCCTTGCTGTCACTTTACGTGCCGCTAGTCACAGTACAATAAAGTGATATTTTGCTACCGCTCTACGGGTAGATAAAGTGCGCTTGTTCTGCCTATTTCAGATAAAGTTTATTGATGATTATTTTTATTATAATTTTTTTGTTTAATAATCACATGAAACACTACTTTTTACTGATAGTTACATATTTATATGTATTGATTACACAATTTATCAATGGCATTAGCATTGCCCTGTCAGAATATATTCAGAAAGTCGTATTCTTTATTAACATTATAAAAAATTGTTTTAATATTTTTTCGATTTTTTAATTAGAGTGAAATAGTAATGAATATAAGTTAAAAATATGATTCATTATACAATTTTTTATTACTTTCAATAATATTTTCATGGAATAATGCAAGAAAGTTGCGTTTTCTTCTGAAATATTAAACTTTTTTCCACTTTTCACTTCGAACGAGATTATAGTTGTTGCAATTTATAAGACATAATTATTTAAATAAATTAATATTGCTTATAATCATCTTCTCCTATAATAATGCTCATTATCTACGATTTTTTTACAATTTTATATTTTTTGTCAACTTTTAACTGACAGGGGTGATTAATTTTATACTGAAATAGAAGGATCTTAAACCAAGAAGAATAATTGGTAGTGTGACAGTTTAATTGATTAATTTGTTTTTACTTTCAACCAAGTGTTTCAAATTTTTATCATAATGATGAATTTTTAACTGAAATGGTGGATTTTCTACTCAACGATAAGTCTTACCTACAATAGAAGACTTGAAAACCAAAGAATTTAAGGAGTTCAAGCGATTCACGGAATTTAAGTAATTCAGGGAATTCAAGCGAATAGAACCAATCCTAGTAGCTTTAGCGACACAAGCGATGTCTGTTTTCGAAATACGCATCAAGAAGTGTTCAGTAACATGTTTAGCCAAACATGTCGCTAAAGCTACTAGGATTGGTTCTATTCGCTGATCATGGGCGCTTAGCGTTCGGCCCTCTGGCGAAGGGTACACTGTTATTATCGATGTGCGCACTCGTTACTAATGTTACTTTGGATACCATTTCTGTCTTTAAAAAAGTAATTACTTAGTCAATTTCAAATCTTGGACGCTTAGCGTTTGATCGTTTCGAGAAGCGTGCAATATAACTCATTGGTTTGGCTTAACATATTACTGACTGCTTTCTGATGCGTGATCCTTATAGTGACATCGCTTTTGTCGGCAAAGTTACTAGGATTGGTTTTATTCGCTGATCTTGAACGCTTAGCGTTCAACCCTCTTGCGATGGGTAGAATGTTATTATCGGTATGTGCGCACTAGTTACTATTGTTACTTTGGGTACATTTCTGCCTTTAAAGAAGTGATTAATTAGTCAAGTTAAAATCTTGGGCGCTTAGCGTTTGATCGATTTGAGAAGCGCGCTATATGAGTCAACGGTGTAGGCGAAAATATGACAGACCACGATCTGAACTGTGATTTCTATGTTGACATCGCTTTTGTAACAAAATCTGTTGTAATTCGTTTTATTCACTGATCTTGAGCGCTTAGCGCCGCATACCGCTAAAACTGTCCATTTTTTTGGATTTTTTTTTACGAATATTTCATCCGGCACTTGTAACCTTAAAATTACAAAGTTTCAGCTAAATCCACCGAAAGCTATTTTCCCATACATTTACTGCGGGGTCCTTTCTTGAATTTCTTGAATCCCTTGCATTTCTTGAATATCTTGAATCTTGTGAATTCCTGATGTCCTTGGGTTTCTTGAATTTCGTAAGTACCTTAAATTCTTGAACTCAGCGAACTCTTTGAATGTCTTGATTCTCGTAAATTTCTTGAATTTCGTGAATTCCTTGAATTTATTGAATTCACGTGAATTTATTGAATCCCTTGCATTTTTTAAATACCGTAAATCTCGCGAATTCCTGATGTCCTTGGGTTCCTTGAATTTCTTAAATACCTTAAATGCTTGCATTCTGTGAACTCTTTGAATGTCTTGAATCTCGTAAATTTCTTGAATTTCGTTAATTACTTGAATTTTTTAAAATTAAGTGAATTTCTCGAATCCCGTGAGTTCCTTGAATGTCTTGAATCCTGTAAATTCCTTGAATTCCGTACATTCCTAAAATTTCGTGAATTCTTTGGATATAATGCATCTGGTTAATTCTGTGAATCCCTTGAATACCATAAATTCCTTGAATTCTGTAAATTCCTTAAATTCCTTGAATTTTTCTAATACCTTAAATCCTTAAATTCTATGGATTCCTTGATTTCTGTGAACATCTTGGATTTCGTGAATTTCGCAGTTCCTTGCATTTTTTTGAATCACGTAAATTCCGCGAGTGCCTGCAGTTCCGCGAATTCCTTTAAGTTAATGTTAAAGCAGAGAGTAATAACTACTATACCCATCATCTGTTTTCCGTGCAAGTTTTCGTGCTAAAACGACTTTAAAATTTTACGATTAAATTAAATTAAAATTAAAATTAAAATTAATAATAATAATAATAATAATAATAATAATTAATAATAATAATAATTAAAATTAAACGATTTTAAAGATTTTCTATTCCAGTTCAAACTTCATCATTTTAGTTGAAAAGTCATCTTGAACGAATATTTAACTGCAGAAGATAATTTTTGTAACCAAAAATAAAAAAAGGGTTTTCACTTTAAGTGATAATTAGTGAGGATATCTTGAGTCGATTGATCGATCTTTTTAAATGGCCTAAAATATTTTAAGTCCATTGAAATATTTTTAAAAAATTGAAAATAATTTGGAACATTTTTTAATTTCCTAATATATTTAATATTCTTTAAAATCCCTTTAAATGTTACAAGTATTGAAATCTGTTGAAATTGATGAAATCAATTGAAAATTACTTGTAATGTTTTTTAATTCCCGAAAATATTTCAAAATATTTGAAACATTTTAAAAGTAGTAAACAATTACTTAAAATATTTCTTAATTCCCGGAAATATGTCCAATCCTCTAAAATCTCAATAAATTATTGAAATTAATTTAAAATTATAGAGGATCTTTTCAAATTCTGTTCACATAGTGGAATTTAATTCTTACGTTCTCGCTGAATGACATATGAGTGTGGCGTATTCTTTCTTTATCATTACCTGTGGGTCGAAACAGCGATAATTTAGTCTTCTGGGTAGAATCAATCGCAAATTATTCCGGTCAAATTGGAAGGTAAAATAAAATTACAGTCCGCTCCTGAAAATGGTCCTACGAGCCGGATTCTTGTGGTTAAAAAAGCTTTAACAATTGTGCCAGAATTAAATTTCCGTGAACGTGGATAGCCTAATAAAAGAATAAGGCCTTCCTTTTATTAAGATAAGTAGATCAGTTTCCTCCTATCAAGAAATCGATGCAAGGAAAGCATCACTAGCAGCAGCAGAAGGGAAAAAAAATAATGGTACTGGATACATAGAAACAATAAGAAATGAACGAAATACGAATTTCAGGTTTTGTAACATCTATTAAACCTGACAAGTCATAGTAAGTATATTTTGCAAATAATTAATGTTGTGAGGCAGAAAGATAATAATTTGTCAAGACCCTTGCTTTTTTCAATAAAATAATGTTTGGTTTAGCACAAGATAGTGTTGTCAATTTTAACTCTTATAATGCGATTACTAAATTTTTTAGATTAAGTAACAATTTATCATGAATATGGTTTGAAGATGCCAGATATCAAGCTTCCCTGCTTTACTGGTATGTACTTAAAGTGGCTAATTTTTCAAGATTTATATGATAGCTTGGGAAGCTCTTAAAAATTACTGATTAATCAAACATCAAAAATCAAAGACGTTTTAAGCTAATTCATCAAAGCGGGTAGCGTTGCCGCAAATGAATGTTGATGAAATAGAAGTCTGGAATAATTATTAGAAGTATCCTTCTGAAAATTAGTGTCCTTCAACCTTAATTATTAAGTTATTTTGATCAATAAATTGGATTGAGTGAGAGTGTCTGCCTTATCCATGACTTCGCCTTCTGGGTAGATTTAATCGCAAAGTATTCCGGCAAAATTGAAAATTACAGGCCGCTTCTTAACAAATTACCCAAAATATTTTCAATCTTTTTCAAATATCATGTATATGATATTTTAAAAATATTAAAAATTTTTTAGGAAATTTAAATAGACTCCAAATCAGTTCAAACTGACGTCAACCGATTTTAAAGAATTTAATATATTTTAGGGTATTAAAGAAGGTTTCAAGTAAGTTTTAAGTAATTATAATTATTTAGGGAATTAAAAAAGAATTCTAAGTAATTTCTATTGTATTTAAATTATTTAAACGTGTTTCAAAGGATTTAACATATTTTGTGATTATAATCGTAATTTATCATTTATATTCATTATCGATTTAAAATTATTTCAGCACGTTTGAAACATTTTAGGTAATTTAAAAATATTATGATAATTTTTTATTGATTTCAAAATATTTCTTTTTTTCCTCAAATAAAAAATTGCTTAAAATATTTAAAAATATTATAGGGTATTTAACATGATTTCAAGAAGTTTATAATTGTTCCAAGTGTCTTTTAATTTATTTCAATATTTTTATGGGAGTTTAGAGGTTTAGAAATATTAGAGTGAGTTTAGTGAGTTTTCCCTGAAATATTTGAAATTCTTTAAAACCCCTTCAAATGCTTAACATTTTTAAGTCAATAAAAAATTACTTCTAATATTTTTAAATTCCATAAAATATTTTAAGAAAATATTCCTCCTAAACGGAGGTGTAACAACCCTGCCGAATGGTGAATGGCACCCGGGTTAAGTGTCTTAAACAGTTAAACGTCCTTGCTACATGAACAGTCTACAGCCGAAGATGAGGAAGCGATATTGAGACCAACCGCCTAAAGCAGACACCTGCTAAGAGATCATAGTGATTTTAGGCGAAGGAGGAACATTAACATACAGATTCCTCCTAAACTTCAAGATCTGGCTAAAATGGATGAATGAACAAGACAGAATGCGTCCCATATTCAGTATGTGATTCACTACATAATATTTGGTAGACTGTTCAGGGATAGGGTTCGAAAGTCCACCCAAGAACTAAGGACCTTCATACACACACTGAACAAGTCAAAGAAGATACTGGTAATATCATCCGCTTCAGAAGTTTTGCGAGAACCTTATAACATCTAAGAAGAAATGTCAAGTAATCACTGCTAAAGAGGTGAAAGAAACACTAAGGGTTACGAAGAACTTTTTCGCTGCAGGACCAGATGGTATAAGGAGTTTCTTGTGGAAGAAAATTACTTTTACACATCAAAATATGGCCTGCATATTAACCTCATATTTAACGTCGGAAACGCCCATTTCGCAGTGGCTGATGTTATAAAGCATTATATTCCTACTGAGAAAATGCAACTTGTCCAACCCAGAGAATTACAGGTCAATAAGTTGCTCTAAAAAAGGTGTAGCAGGCTGCCGAGAGAACCTGATAATTGATAGGTGCATCTACAAAAAAGCAGCAGCCCATCAGCGCTTTCTGACAATGACCTAAATTGACTACCGCAAAGCTTACGATTCATTCTATCATAGACTTATATATCTGTTGGAATGCTTGAAACTTCATCCTCACGTAGTGGGATGCATAGAGAGATTCATGCGTCTTTGGAATACTAGATTTGTTATCTCATCAGGAAAAGATCGTTGTGACAACAAACAGCATCACCTTTCAGAGGGACGTCTTTCAGGATAACACCGTAAGCCCTCTCCTTTTTTACATCACACTTCTGCAAAAGATATATGCTTCTGGTAAAAGCAAACTTCGGATTGCTTTACATATCATCAAGCAGTACACATGAGATCGGTATGAACTTTTTAATGCAAAAGTGTGCAAAACTTCATCTGAAGAAAGGAAAGATTATTGGAGTTTCCGAGGACTCTGAGCTTGTGGATATAAGAGTTATTAGACATCTTGACACTGGAGAGACATATACATACCTGGGCGTGCCTCGAAGCCGCATTCAGGACGCAACATCAGTAAAGGAGTCTCTGTAGCATATATAAGCATCCTGTTCAGAAGATTTAGTCTTGAAATCTATTGGCGTTGAACCACTTATCTGTGACGAACATGCTTACCGTCCTAATTTTACTCTACTCGTTATGGGTAGTTTAATGGACGAAAAACGAGCTTAAGGCCATTAATATCGTTGTTCATCAGATCATGAATATGCATAAGAGCTTGCATATCAATTCTTCTGTTCTGCGATCATATATATAACGCCGTCAAGGCGAACGCGCAATTCTAAATCTCCAGTGTCTTCACAATAGAATTTTTCTAAGTACAGCTTAAATCGCTGTAAATGACAGAAACCCTCTCCTTAAAATCGTCAGGAACCACAAGATGATTGGCAAAGAAACGATCCTTCACAAAGCGACGGAGCAGGCGGCCGATATCCTTGGCCTGAATTCTAACATTCGAAGTAAAGAAAGTGCATTACTCCACCTCGATGTTTCGTTTCTAAAAGCCGAAGTAAAGAAAGCAGAGGTTAAAAAATTTCACCAAAAGCTACTTGACAAGAAAATGCACTGAAACTTTTACAGAAATGTAGAAGAACACCTTAGTATAACGCAAACGCATTTTATATTAAGAAGTTTCCAGAGAAAGGTGCAGTGCGTGCCATGCACACGCTAAGTACCTAGAACACATAATAACAGGGTGCATTAACAACGCGGAAACTGCTTATCTCTAAAGACATAAATTTGCCTGAAGAGAGCTTTATTACTATCTTTGTCGCTCTTACGGTGTTGGCCGCGACCCTGCCCTGCCGATTTTCGGACAGTTGCACAGTGGGAAAAGATGGACAAAAATCTCTCTAACACACATATGTCAATGGATCTTAATAATTTTTTTTTAATTATTCAGGAGCACCGACTTTAACAGCATACCTGCGCCCATAACCCAAAAAAAATGCAAACTGCAAACTACCCTGTATCTCGAAAAGCGTTTCTTTTTTTTTTAATGTGCCCGCTTCCAGCCAGCGCCGTACGTACACGCGGACTCCGCCGCAAAGCTAAGACGAAACTTTACGCCCGCTACATAAAACTTTACGCCCGGTACATTGCAAACTTTACGCCCGATACATAAAACATAATTTTTTCAAGTAGGGTAGAACAAAAAGTGTCATGTGGATAGATAGCGTACGGTTATCCTAACGAAAGTAAATTTGCTGCCCGAGCAAAGCGAGGGCGGCAGCCACACGAGGCAAAATCACCGTCAAAAATGACATCTTGAAATATTTTTTTTAAATTTTCGATAAAAAAACAACACTCTGAAACTCATCTAGTTAATAATAATTGTAAAGTCAAAGCAATAATTAACTTACTGCTTAAAATTTCTCTTTACAGACTTATTCCTGTCGTGCCTTTACCCTAAAAAAATTCAAATGGCTCGACATGCTTACGAAAGTAAGGAACTCAAGGGGAACATCAGGCTATTGCCAGATGGCGGCCCCTGGAAAGTAGTAGTAGAACGTGGTTTCGTAATTGGAATTGCCGAAAAAGTTGGATTTGAAACTTATTTGTGTCCATTAGTCGGTAAAGTTCCTGGTGAGGGACACATGAGAATGAAATTGGAAATAGGAGATGACGGAATCGCCGACGACGTAAGGGTTGGTGTCTTTAACGATGATGACCTTTTTCCAAGTTACTTCCGTCGCATAAGTTCCAGACGGACGACCACTGCCTATCAAATGCGAGTCAGGCCGGCCGACTGGTACTCAAACTAGTCAAAACGGGCGCTGCAGTTCCAGAACAAACATGGCTGCTGTGAGCAGTCCATTTATATACGATTCATATCGGGTATAGACCTTTTGATATAATTATTTTTTGGTACGCATGCGCCAAAAAGAATTGATCCGCCTGTACATTTTCGGTTCTGTGCCTGAAGAATTTGTAAATAAAAATGGAAGAAGATAATACGATACCAATAATTTAAAAAAATAGAGTTGGAGCGAATAAGAACTGCTGCAGGAAATAAGTTTCTACGAACAAAATTGAATTTTTATTTGAAAAGAACGAATTTTTTTACATAGAGGATGACTTTTGAACAAAATTGTTGAATTCTCTACCAAAAGTTGCATTTAACGCAGAATATGTTTCTACCAAAAACTTTAAATTTTCAATCCAAAACAAACTTTTGAATTAAAAACGATTAATTTTAACAAAAAAGTTAAATAACCCTCTACAAAAAGTTGCATTTGCATCCAAGAAAAGTTAAATTTGTACTAGAACAAATATGTTTTAAATAAAAAATTACACTTTTTTTTTAGTCAAACTTCAATCCAGAAAAAATTTTAGTTAATTTTTCAAAACCAAAACATCACCTTTTAACAAAAAGTACATTTTCTACAAAATAGTTATTTTTATTTAAGAAAGACGAAATTTCTTCTAACACAGATTAATTATTTAAAAAATGTTAAATAGCACAATTTTCATCCGAAAAAGATTCTACTTCACTTTCCAACACGAAAATAAGAATTGTAAACAGTAACTTAATTTTCTAATGCATAGTTGAATTTTTAACCAAAAGGCGGGATTTTTTTAACACGATTGATGAATTTTTTATTGAACAGTTGCATTTTTTTCAAGAAAAATAAATATTCTACTAAAAAAGGGGAATTTTAAAATCAGAAAGACAAATTTTCAAAAAAAGAGTAGAATATTCGTTAAAAAAAATTCGATTGACTTTTCAACACAAAAAGAGGAATTAAAAACAAAAATTAAATTTTATAGGAAATAGTTACAGCTTCTCACGCTATGGAAATCATAACCAAGCAATCTTGCCCCGAAGATAAAATATCTTTGTTTGCACTCAGTTCCATATAATAGATTTTTTCGTATTTAGCACTTCTGAAATACTCTGTACTATTCTTCATTCAACTTTCACTACATACGAAATTATTACATTAAAAAAATTTTAAAAGTCTGCATTTGCATACATTTTACAGAGTAGGCCGAAACTTTTGCATTCGTGGGATCTGTCTATCTATCTATTGCTAAATTCAAATGAAAAGGTCTGTGAGGTTCATGATGCAAGACTAAACATAGGTGGCAGCACCGAGCCGAGTAAATCAACTTTAAATACATGTTTAGTGCTTATATATGAGGGTATTGTATACTTTTAATGAAAATTGTATATAAAAATGGGATATATGGTGAAGTATGGTAATCCTAACCTCACTTTAAAAGTGACATTCAGAAAGATATTTATTTTATTGAAATTCGTATCTCATTCGCAGAGGGTCTAGTACTCGACTCGCTTCTGCCACCTACCATTAGTTTTGCATCATGAACCTCATTCAGGTAAACACATGGACGTAGGAAACAAGGACGAAGCATGCCATTTCGGGTTTGATGCTATGAGGGGGGAGGTCCGCCATCTTTTGATGTCCCGTGACAAACATGGAAGCTCTCACATGTTTATATTTTCGTGCACAGTTTGTCAGAAAGAAACGGTCGTGCGCATAATGAGGTGGCACATCGTAAGATGGCGGCTCTCCCCACTCATCGAATTCCCCCCCCCTCCCGAGAATTCAACCCCGCTCGACCAAGTTAGGATGGCATGCCTCGTCCAGTGTTTCCTATGTCCATGATATAAGGAGACCAATCTGTGATGCATGGACTTCACCAAAAACGGTCACTTTTCTGTTGCCAGAAGTACGCACACACACATGAGCAAAATCACACTTACGTATAGTTCAAAACTTCCTGAACGTGACGTGCCAACCGCCCTTAAAAACATATGGGCGCCGCCATTGTTTTGTTTTGACAGGTTGATTGATCAAATAAATAATTAACAATTGGACAGGATTTTGTGAAATGTTTTTGGAGTACAAAATTATTCGCCCTGGAAAAAGTAGTTAGTATATTTATGAAAATATCAAATCACTTTTACAAACACTATGCGTGCGACTGGTATTCGACGCGTTCGCGATGTAAACATAACAACTTACACCACTCTGAAAGTCTTGTATACACTTGAATCCACACTTATTGGAAAATTTCGCTTTCATACAGCGATTTTTAATTTTAACATCCTTGCCTTTATTCACAGACTATTAATTGTTCAATCATTATTTATTTAAATTTCACTCGCGTTTGAGGTTATGTGAATGTCATGTTCACATCGGGGCCATATATTTTTCAAGTGCGGTTGGCACGCCACGCTCGGAAAGTTTTGAACTGTACATAAGTGTGATTTTACACATATGTGCGTTTGCACTTTCAGCAACAGAAAAGTGCTCATTTTCAGTTCCAATAGTTTCGTCACCCTATTTCTATTCTCCATGATACCGATCAACGTAAAAAATACCTTACTGCTGATTATAGTTGATTGATTATTAATTTATGAGCTATTTATGAAATTATAAATAAGGCAAACAATTTAATTATTCATTAATTAATAATTTCCTAATTATTTTCGGCAATTTTAAATTTCAGAAATTGAAATAGAATTTAATTATACAATGCCACTGTATAATCAATATAATTATTATATCTATATGGTATCAGCAAGGAGTATGATAACTCATAAAATATTGTTTTCATTGAAATTAAATAACAAACTCTTAAATATGATATTTTTTAAATCAAATAGACTTTTAAACGAAGCTAAAATATTTTAACAATTATACAGTCACTCCAAAGAAGAATTTTTTCATATTCATGTTCTGCTTGAGAAATTAAAAAAAAAATATATTTTAATATTTCAGAATTGTCAGAAAATAATCTAGAAGAACTTAGAGAATTTTTTTATTTTATTGGACTTTACAAAATATAATGAAAAATTCCAGTCTTTTTAAAAGATGCATAGGACTTTTAGAAGTTGGGAAGGAATTAAAATATATTTGAATAATTTTGAAAAATGTTTCCCAGTTTTCAAATTTTTTCTATTCTATTTAAAACGTCTTAAATTCTTAAAAATATTTTTAATTGACTCGAATTTTTCTCAAAATCTTCAAATATCATTAAAGATTTTGAAAATTACCGTCAAATCTTCTAAATTTTCCCAAAAACTTTAACAAAATTTGTTTCTTCTCTTCTAAACTTTCTAAATTATTTTGAACCTCCTAAAGTTCAGTTTTGAAATCTTTAAAAATCTACATTTCTAAAAATCTTTTTAAGTTGAAAGTTCATTTTAAATCTCTTCAATTCTACTAATTACTTCTTTATTTCACTCGTTTTTTATTTGTTTCTATTTTGTAATCTCACTAAATTGAAACATTTTGCTTTGAAATCTTCTAAACTGCTTTACGAAAGTAAGTGTCCCATTGGGCACAAAATTTGGCGACGTCTTTACGACATCTTTACGACATCTTTACGACAACTTTACGACATCCTATGTCCATGTCATTAAGGTGTCTTTCCGATATCGCAAATCAGTCGTATGATCTGATGATATCTTTACGATATCGAAAAGTCACCGAAACGACATGGGCATACGATGTCTTAAAGTTGTCTTAACGATGTCGTCAAGACGTCGCCAAATTTTGTGCCCACTGAGGTAGGAAATGGTTTGATATGTTTAAAAACCGTTTTAATTTTCTCTTAAAGTTCTTTTTTTAAAATAAAAAATTATTTTAAGTTTTCACACGAACACATAAATAAACAAACACGAATAAACACATTTTGTGTTTATTCTTCAAAATTGCAAAAATTGCTTTCACCCTTTTTCAGGCCAAAGAAATTAGGCCACGTTACAGATAAACTGTATATGGCATAAGGGGTTCGAGGCATCGCTCAATTCTAATTTGCCATTATTTATTTAAACAATTTTTAAAAATAAATTACTGAAAAATTAAATTTTTTCGCAAAATTAAAACCATAATTAGATTCTACGGAGAAAATTTGTCTCATTTAGTAGTTTTAATTGTTAAAATACATATTGTTATCAACCAATTAATAAAAAATTCATTTTGCAATATGAACAAATCCCTTGACAACCATAGTAATATGAATAAAAATACGGGTATCGTATAAATTAACTAAGGGGTTTTTTGATGCGCAGAATTCAAATTTTCGATTATTTTTGAAAAACTAATTTGTTTAAAAAATTTGTTTAAACAAATTATTGGACAATTCCGTTTTTTTTAATAAATATAGAAATCTGATTCTACTGGAAAAATACGTCTGGAATAGTAGTTTTACTTGTTCAAATATATTTTGTTATAAACAAATTGTTAATAATAAAGAGAACAGATTCTAATAAACGTAATTTGTTTGTAACAATATATATTTGAACAAGTAAAAGTACTATTCCATACGTCTTTTTTCCGCAGAATCCGATTCCGGTACTTATTTTGAAAAAACTCAATTTTGCAATTATTTGTTTAAACGAATAGTTTAAACAAATTAATTTTTCTAAACTAATTGCCAATTTGAATTCCGTGCATCAAAAAACCCCTTAGTCAATATATGTCATACCCGTATTTTTATTCATATTCTTATGGTCGTTTGCAGTAAAATCCGATTCTGGAGACGGCAAAATTAATTACTGAATAATTTGTTGATAACAATATGTATTTTAACAACTAAAACTACTATTAACTGCTAGAACTACTGGAAAACGGTCAAAATTTTCCATGTTATAAGTTAATTTCTAACTTTAATAATCACTTATTCACACCGAACTCTCGCTTTCAGTCCCCTCTTTGTCAGCCTTCCTAGAACTGCTACTTCCCTTAGTTTCTCAGTTGAGCAGAGCGAGATATATCGTGCACCCTGAGGACACGAAGCGACCCAAGGACGACCGCCTTCTGCATTTTTCCTGCAAGTGTTTTAGCATATTGTTGACACGCAGGGATGCTTTTTAGGCCATTAGCAAGTGAAAGCTTGGCACCTCCAAGAGCGCCGATGATAAGGACGATTAGTTTAACAGAATATTCCGGGTACAATCGTTGCAACTCCCTTATAAGGTCTCGATACCTCTCTTTCTTCTCATTCTCCTTAGTTATGATGTTTTTGTCAGCTGGTGCCTAAAATTCGATAACGAACATAGTTCGCTTCTCGAAGTCAAGAAGAACCATGTCAGACCTCGAGTGAGCAACAAATACAATTGTCGAGAATAGAAAGTTCCAATATATGCGACACTTCGCATTTTCGACAATTGACTCAATTTCCCTAGGAGCATTTAGAAGAGCGATATTAAGGTAAATGCCGTAAGAGTGACAGAGATGGTAATAAAGCACTCCTAGTGCCGCATTGTGCCTTTGAATGTAGGTCGTTCCCGCGTGAGTTGGACAACTAGATAGTATGTGAGCTAAATGCTCGGGGTGTACATGGCACGCCCTTCAGCTATCATCGGGAATATCTTGGCTCAAAATGTGACGACGGTATGTTAAGGTGGAAATGAAACCGTCTTGGCATGCAAAAATGAAACCCTCCGTACCAGACTTCAATCCAGGCGATTTAAGGAAAGCAAACGTTAGCTTGCAAGACATTGACTGATCCTTCACATTTCTGTGGAAGATACCGTGCATCCTCTTATCGAGGAGCTGTTCACGAAAGTTTTTCTTTTGTGCTTTGTTGATCCGGGCTTTCAGGAGTGAGTACTCGAGATAGATAAGATTTGATGCATTTTGCTCACCCCTAATACTGAAGTCAAGTCCGAGTGTTTCAGCAGCGTCCTTCGCTGCTTTGTACAAAACCGCTCCTTTGCCCACTTCTTCGTGATTCCTGACCATTTTAAGAAGAGGTTCTCTTCCATTTGCAACTCTATGTGATGTACCGAGAATAATTCTGTTGTGAAGACATTCAAGACTCAATATTCCGCGACCAACTTGGCGGCGTGAGATGTACAGTCGCGGAACGGAAGGCTTAAGATGGATGCTTTTTTCATGTGCATAACCTTTCTTGTCCCGACATCAAGAGATCTGAGCTCGTTCTTCGTCCATGGAACTACTCCAAATGAATATAATAGTACCGGGACGGCAAGCATGTTCGTTGCAGATACTTTGTTCCTCGACGACAGTTCAGAAAACCAAATCTGTCGGATGACACGTTTGTATCTGCGTCGGAGAGTATCCTTTATAGATGTCACATCCTGAATGCAGCTCTGTGGCACGACCAGGTATGTATAAGTCTCTCCAGCGCAAAGGTGTCGTATGGCGCTTCTATCAACG